>NC_068402.1:26180070-26445070 GCF_023724105.1 Carassius gibelio | reverse complement strand
TGACTGGAAGGAAAAAGTGTGGTAGGAAAAAGTGCACAAGCAACAGGGATGACTTCAGCCTTGGGAAGATTGTCTGGAAACGGTGATTCAAGAACTTGGGAGACCTTCACAAGGAGTGGACTGAAGCCGGAGTCAGCGCATCAAGAGTCATCACGCTCAGACATTTTCAAGAAAAGGGCTACAGCTGTCACATTCCTGGAACCAAGCTACTCCTGAACCAGATAAAACATCAGAAGCATTTCACCTGGGGTAAGGAGGAAAATAACTGGACTGCTCAGTGGTCCACAGTTCACTTTTCAGATGAAAGTAAATTTTGCATTTCATTTGAAAATTAAGGTCTGGAGGAAGACTGGAGAGGCACAGTGGCACAAAATCCAGTGTGAAGCTACTGAAGTCAGTGATGATTTGAGTGCCGTGACGTCTGCTGGTGTTGGAGATTATCAGGATATTTTGGAACACTTTATGCTTTCATCTGCTGACAAGCTTTATGGAGATGCTGATTTAATTTTGCAGCAGGAATTTAGCACCTACCCAATGTGCAAAAACCACTTCCAAGTGGTTTGCTGACTATGGTATTACTGTGCTTGATTGGCCAGCCAACTCACCTGACCTGAACCTCACAGAGAATCCATGGGGTATTGTTAAGAGCAAGATAAGTAACATCTGAAAAACAATACAGAGGAGCTGAAGGCCCCATCAAAGCAACCTGCAGTGCCACATGCAGTAATTGCAAAAGGAGCCCCAACCAAGTATTGATAGCATAATTAAACCTACTTTGGATATCTTGAACATTTCTATTTTGTAAATCTTTTTTTGATTGATCTTTGAGAAAATATTATTATTATTATTATTATTATTTTGAGATACTGAAGCTGTAAGTCATCAGAACTCAAACAAAAAACTCTTTAAATATTTCAGTTTGTATGCAATGTATCTAGAATATAAAAAAGTTTGAATACAAAAAAATAAAAACTTTTCCATGATATAATTTTTTTTACATGTACCTGTACTTAAGGGAAATTGTACTTATTTTTCCCATAAATATGCTTGTAACCAATTGCTTTAATATATAATTGGACTTGTAATCACTTATCTATCATGCAAATATGCTAATTAGAATATTACATGGCCAAAACATTTATCAGGCACCAATATTTCTGGTCTAGGAGGAATGCAAAGGAGTAATCGTCATTTTAAGGACCTGGCAGCTGCCATTTTGAAAACGGGCCGTTCTTGGAGTGAAAACGATTACCACTTTTTCAACAAATATATACACTCATGTACATTCAAACACAATAATTGGGCATACATAGCAAAGGTGAGTTAAACTATTTGCGCGAGTAGATTACATCGTACTATGGATCAGACGCGATGCCCTGCGTTTGGCGTGTATACCCCATAATACTAATCTTGTTAATCGTTATAATAGCATACGTTTTCTGTAAAGATACGAATCAAAACAACTCACCTAGCGAGTAAAACGCAAGCGAGATCGGCATCTCTTTCTAGTTGAAGTTTGTCGCGACACTCTCTCCATCTAGAAAATGCAACACCTATATTGATCCTCGCTCTTTCTCTCCTCTTGTCCCAAACTCTTCTTGGGTCCTTTGGTTGGCCGTACACTTACATTTATGGGAGCTGTCCTTGTCCACAGAACCAGCAGCAGATGGTAAACAGTAATTATGTTCCATAAATAAGTAACACAATCCACCATAAAACATGCAAGAAGAAGTAAATAAAGAACTGCTTGAAGCAAGCTAGTAGTTTACTGGATGCTGGATGGTAGATACTACCACTAGGGGGTGGTGTTAGCGCAGTGGATAAGACACACGTCTGTGGTGTGGGAGACCCGGGTTCGAATCCACTGTGAGACACCAATGTGTCCCTGAGCAAGACGCTTAACCCCTAGTTGCTCCAGAGGCGTGCGACCTCTGACATATACAGCAATTGTAAGTCGCTTTGGATAAAAGCGTCAGCTAAATGAATAAATGTAAATGTAATGTAAATGTACTTCCGCATTTGTCCACAACACTGTTGTCATGTGGTTTCTACGTCTGTAAAGGCAGTAACAAAGGGTAACTAATGTTATTGACAGGCAACTGCACTACCCCGTGTCACTGTTTAGAATGGGGAATTTTCTCATGATTTACAAGTAGTTGAAAACTTTAGAGATATTGTTAGTAATCAGCTGGACAAAATATATAACACTGGCCTAGTGGTTTCTGGATATTTTACTGCAAATATCTTACAAATTGTACCTTTAAAATAATGCGCAAGTGCAAATCTCTCTGTTCGCACGCAGATTTCCTTTGCTCTGTTACAAAACCAGACGCGCGTGCTTCACATACACGCTGATGTCACCAGGAGAGAGTGCGCACACTTAAAATGTGTCTCCTCTCACTCAAACTGCGGAAAATCGCCCAATTATAGGTCTAGGAGGTACCATATCAGGGTGTTTTTATGATACCTGATTGGTTGATATCATAGTGACGGTAGGTTTAGGGGTGGGGTTGGGTGAGGGGGATCATTTAGATTGCATGATTTAGAAACACCCAGCAGTTTGAAAAAAGTGATAAACGCCCACTTTTGCTCTACAGAGACCTAAGTCTCGAAAATTGTGCTATGAAGCGATTTAGAAATCGTGCACACTCAAATCGTAATTTTATGAGGATTTCGATTAATCGCACAGCCCTAGAATGAACTGGCAATGAACAGAAAATAACTCATGCTGGCACTGGCAGCGGGTAGACAGTCAGCGGAGCGAGCAGTCAGGAGGGAACATGCTGACAGCCATTTATGTTGACCCTTTTGACAACCATTTATGCATGTTTGAATTTGTTGTTCTGTAGCATATGCTGCAAAAATATCTAATATAAATTGGTGGTTTATTCTTATACCAATCAGCGAGCTCAATAGTGGAAGCATAGTTACAATTTAATATTTGTTTTTTGTTATTTAATTATATATATGAAATTATGTTATTATGTTATGACTTAAACATTTTTGCGCGGACGGCCGAAGTATACTTTGGCCTTTATCAGTTGCCCAAACGTTTTTTTTTTAAGCCTATCCCACCAGTTGAAGCCACTAGATGGGGTGCTGTTGCATTATTCATTGATGATATTGTGGAAAAAGAGAACATAATGTGGAGAAAATCTTGTTTACATCAAAACTGAAACCAAGCCATTCACGTAGAATGCATATTTTGTGCATTTTCTAGAGTGACGTCTATCACCGTTGCTCTCGCGTCTGGCACAATAGAGCTGCTTGTTGTAAAATTAAAGTAAGTAACTTTTTAAAACATTATTTATTAACATTATTAATATTTATGGTGGGTTTTTTCACCATCCCACTGCATCTCATGTTTTTAAAATAAAAATGTGCTCTGTGTGATTGGCTTCCCGCCCTTTGTATAATACTATCCATGTATAAATGATAATGTTTTTTTTATAGTTGTTTAAGCAATTTAACCAATTATAATTGGTTTATAAACATTATTTAAAAGATTATGCACTTTTTACCACAGTCATGTTTTCTTATGCTTTGAATAAACGTGCATTAGTAATATTTTGCTCGATGCGCCCTCTTGTGGCCTCAGGAGATAAGCCAAAAGCTTTTCTTCACCCTAACTGAAGTTCTGCATTTTAAATTAGAATATGTTTCGAATTTTGACAATATTTATGTACAAAATTCGAATTGAATACAATAGTGCTTGGAAAAGTGCACAGGAGCATCAGAGCCTCGGTATCAATCGCCCCATCACAACCTGACGCCTAGTGAAAAACCCAACAAGTCCAGGAGGGTGGTAGAGCAAAGGCAGACCCGTGGACAGAAGAGGTGAGCGCCCTGGAGCAGACCCGTGGACAGAAGAGGGCCCTGGAGCAGACTCGGGGACAGAAGAGGGCCCTGGAGCAGACTCGTGGACAGAAGAGGGCCCTGGAGCAGACTCGGGGACAGAAAAGGTTCCTGGAGCAGACTCGTGGACAGAAGAGGGCCCTGGAGCAGACCCGTGGACAGAAGAGGGCCCTGGAGCAGACTCGTGGACAGAAGAGGGCCCTGGAGCAGACTCGGGGACAGAAAAGGTTCCTGGAGCAGACTCGTGGATAGAAGAGGGCCCTGGAGCAGACCCGTGGACAGAAGAGGCCTCTGGAGCAGCCTTGTGGATAGAAGAGGCCTCTGGAGCACAGTGTGCAGCCCACACTCTCAAAATGGTGACTGCCATAATGGGCAGTGCAGCTGACAGTGGGATGCCTGCTGGGCTCGAGAGCGTAAAAACCACAGGGATGTCAGCCACTCTCACTGACATCAGTGGTGAGTCCATCACACTAGCAATCAGGAACCATATTCACAAAACATCTTAAGGCTAAAAGTAGCTCCTAACTTTCCGATGTAGGAGAAAATCTTAAAAATAGATAGATAAATAAAGGTACCGGCTTTGTTTGGATGTTATCCCAACTACAAATGTTTGATTATATCCTTAATATATAGCTGTTCTCGCATCCAGTTTGGTTTTGTATTTGCATGTCTTACTATCAGCCATGATTATTCTGCTAATTAAAAGGCTGTTTATTTGCATATTACCAAAATTGTATTTATTAGCTTAGTTGATGAAAAAAAAAATCCACTTGAAGTTGCGAAATCACGCATTCCATGATGGAAAAATCATTAAAGGCTGGTCTATGTGGTAATTTAGTTAGTACATTGGGCAGGACATCCATAAGCTCACCTAACATTCATCGACCTCAAATATGGCTTATCATCTGAGATATGTAGGTAGTAGCAGCTCAATCTAATGTTAGCCTGGGAAAAAGTGTGCATGTTTGTGCGGAGTGGGGAAGCTGAACAGTAGCGCGCTTGGGCTACTGAAGGACAGATGGAGGAGCCGCTGTGATCATTTGCTCTTAAAATACGTTGTCCTTTTTGGTGATAAAGATTAGAGCAATGCATCTTTTGTATCTGTAAAGACTCTACGTTTATTAGTGTGCACTCAACAAAATGTTGCACTTTTGTAAAATAATTAAAGCAAACATGATGTGCTTTCTGCCGTCTCAGACTCTATGAACTTGAGCGTGTCACTCCGAAACTCTCTGGATGCTTGCCTTATTACAGACATGAAAAATATTTTTATAGAGAGTAAAACTTTTAAATGAACCAATTCAAACAGAAAACAAATATTCTCACATTATGTAATCCATATGAAACATGCATACAGGTGCTACGGAGATGAGTCAGTGTCACACACTTCATCTCTTAAACCGAAAACAGAAAGCACTAGTGTAACAATAAATTACGATGTTACAATAAATTAAAACGTTAATGCAGTGTACTTTGCTGTTTTTCCCTAACAAATTCAGAATTATTATATTTGCTGGTGCGCAGTGACAAGCCTTTTTTGCTTTCTTTTGAGCACTTATTAGGCTATGTAGGCAATTAAAGGCTCATAATTATGATTTGTATGGTTTATTAATAGAAGTGCAACTAATAAAATGAACAATTTCTAGTCTGCCAGAAAAATCTTTAGTCGAGGGCAGCCCTAATGCATACTGACTAATTGTTTATGAGAACCACACATGTAAGAGGCTGACAATTAGCTGAATATATAGCCTTGTTTAATTAGTGACAATTAGCCTGCATTTTAAAATCTTTATTTGAATATGGCAACATAATATTGCGCTCTACAATATTTATATGAATAAATCTTTATATATTTATAAAATATATATTATATTTATAATATATAAAACGTGTAAAAAAAATTATTTAAGCATTTAAGAAAGGACAATTTTTAAGTTCTTTGGAACATAAATGTAAACTTAAATATACATTTAAAAAAATATATATAACTTTATAAATAAA
Source organism: Carassius gibelio (assembly GCF_023724105.1). Taxonomy (NCBI): domain Eukaryota; kingdom Metazoa; phylum Chordata; class Actinopteri; order Cypriniformes; family Cyprinidae; genus Carassius; species Carassius gibelio. Next base: position 26,439,214 of record NC_068402.1, on the reverse strand, counting down.
AACCAATTCAACCGAAAAATATAAAAAATAATATATATATTAAAAAAATAATAGTAGTGCTGCAAACACACTAGTAACTAGCAACATTTGTGTTTGGTATACATGACGCAGAACATCTAAAGTGCATTCTAATTTCAAACTTACATCGCAGTCTGTTCATTAATAAAATAAAGTACAGTCAACCAAACATAAAAGGTTACTCTGGTCCATTTAAAAATACCTTATACTGGTCCACTCTACTGTTATGCCAAGGACATTTTTGTGAAGAGGATCATCTTTTCCGTCTATGTGCTGCAGCTAATTGGAAGCAAAAAAATACAAATAAAAATGGTAGATGTATGAAACTATAAAATAAAGAAGGCATTTTGGGGCATAAAAACAAATGGGCCTTTTTTTTTAGGATAAATTAGTCTAATGCAAGATGCCGAGGAGTCTGAGGACACGCTTACAAATGGCTGAGCCAAAAAACATTACAAATGGCTGAGCCAAAGAGGGGGAACATGTGAAACAATGCTCACTTACCTCTGGACAAATGTAACATTTTTCATTGATGATTTAGTCCATCCCTAATCTACTGGGTTTTGCAGTAATAATCATTTCTCATAAAGAAAGGTAGAGAACATAGAAAATTATTATTGTTATTATGCACCTGTGTATATGAGAGGTGGATGGTTTATAGAAGAAAATAAACCACAAAATGTCTCACTAGAGTCGTTTTAACGCTAGTATTGGATCATGTTTGATGTTCTATTATGCTGTTAATAACTGTGTACTTGACGTATTTTTAAAAGAGGTTTAGCCTACATTTTGTCTATTTTACTTGCTAATATAAATTAACTGCAATATTTTTTTAAAAATTTAGGGCGCGTGGTTTTGCAAAATTTACCTCTGATTTATGCCATATTCATATTACATGACATATTCATTTGTAATATAGCCTATATATAATATAACCCCAAATCCAGAGGAGTTGGGACATTTTGTAAAATGCAATTAAATCATGAATCTGTGATTTATTCTTTTTTTAGCTTTTAATTTATACAAGTAAAAAACAATTATAATTATTAAAAAAAACGTACAAATACATAATATTGTAAAAAGGTTCCAGGAATCCAGAGAAAGTGCAGTACATGTTTGGCAAGGCCGGAAACCTCAGCTGAATGTGCCTGACCTTTGAGCCCTTAGATGGATGGCATTGCACAAGATATCAATGCTGCGGAGTTAAATATAGCCATATTTGTGGTCTAGAGTCACATAAATATGACATGTACATTTTATGTTTACTTGGAGAGTAATTAATACTGCTTTGTTGTGGCTGCCTGCTGCAAAATTAGCTACAATTGCCAAATGTGGGTTACTGAATGCAGGCTGCCTGCCTCCAAATTATATTCGATAGACATTGGCAAGCAGACAGCCCAATTTTACCAATCGGGTAAATAGAGGTCACCCTGATACTAACGCTTCTCTGACGGAGGTGATAAATTCATCCGCACAGCACCAGTGAGCCACGCCACCCGCCACGTGAGTTTGAGGGCGTCGCAGAAGCTGCTTGACGTCACCAACAGGCTGCCTCTGAGGCACGTGGAACTGTGCATGGCTCATATTCACCACCAGGTTTTTCAATCGAGATGTGCAAATCATCACATGTAAAACAGTAGTTTTGGGAAGTCCCACTGTTTTTACAGCTCGTTTCAAAGAACCAATTCAGCGATTTTTCTAGATTTTCGCATGGTCCCTGAAAACCAGGGACCTGTAAAACGTTTTAAAATGTTTCATTAAAATTACGCAGTCAAACATTGCTGTATGTTTTATTTTGTGTCGTTTTATTAATAAGAAGTGTGTCAATAATCACATGAATATAACTGCTTGTGATCTAGTTCAGTCTGCTTGATGGGTTAAAATGGGTCATCCTTGTTTTTTTATTTGAATCTACATCAACAGAACAAGAATGTGTCGTACTGCCCACTACATGCTCGCGCTCATGTATTAGAACAACAGGCGCGCTGCAACGTGACAGCAGATAAACATGTGCCGAGCGCCCTTGGCAATGGCCAATCAGCGAACACTTCGCCGTGAATGGGCGGGGTTACCCAATAAAATTTCGTGGCTGTCTACGAGCACAGCCAATAGAATTCCCTGATGCAAGAGATTTGTGGACAGATTGGAAAGCACGTGTATTCGTGTGTGTCTGGTGTCTTGAGGAAACAAATCTCTAGCGCACAATAGCAGCGCAATGTCAGTGGAGTGGACCCATTACATTCAGCCGACTTCATAAGATCAGTAACACATTGCGATACTCTTCCGACGTATGACGAATTTATCGTCTTGTTCAAGAGAAACCGAGCAGTAAGATCTATAAGGTAAGGCCAGCACTAAGATAAATCCATATTTAACCTCTTATACTTCTGACGACTGTTAAGTTACATTTCTAAACACATGTTCACAACGGTACATTTGTCCAGCTGAATGTGCTGATTTGGATGAATTGTACAAATAGAAGCGCTAATTGATTAGCCATTGAACGTTGCGTCATACCATCATACTAATGTTTTAAAACCGCTTATTTTATTTCCGTGCTTTGCTTTAAGATTGTCCACCTTTTTTTGATGACGTAGCTCTGTGCATGCAGGACAAATGAAACCGTGATGCATGCATGCACGGAGCAAATACAGTGTGAGTACTTCATCAGATTCCCCAAAAATCCTTGTTAAAAGAAAGATGAAAGTTACATTAGTAACTTAAATCGGAATTTATGTGAGAAATAGCAGGGAAACCGTGTGAAAGTGAGGCAAACGTCCTGTATTCATTTCATCTTAACATTAGGGGGTTTGAAATATAATCATAATCGTCGGAAATAAATATTGTTGTGGTTAAGATGGTAAAGCATTCAAAACTGACCTCCTAAAACTAACAAAGCAGGGAATCGTGATGCTATTAGTTACAAACTCCTAGGGGTTCATGATGGAACTACAGGGGAATGTTAAACTGGCAAAATAGGTCAATTGTGTGTATATATTAGGGCTCTCAGTTTAAATCGTCAACTTAATTAGTTATGAAAAATAACGCGATCAGTCGACACACTAGCCCCGCCCCCAGACCTCTACATCATCTTACATTTCATACTGTTGACAAATATGATGCAAGGCAGCAACTCCATAAATTGCAGAACTGCCCTAAAATTCAAGATATTGGTGCAAAAAATGCCCCTGTATGAGTTTGTGTATCATACGATATCACACAGGGAGAGCAGCATATTGCACGAGTGCTGCTTTTGTCCCGAATATTGTGGAACATAAAAGAAGGTTTTATGAAGACAGTTGATAACAAAGCTGTTTTGTTACCAATGACTGTCATTGTATGAACAAAAAAACACTGAACTGTTTCTCAAATTACCTTTCTTTTGTTTCATAGTTTATGTTTGGCCATTGAGCCTAAATGTTTGTGTGATAGGTTTTATGTTGAATCAAATCAAATATTTATTTCTAAAGCTACAATCTGTAATGTTTTCTTGATACTTTCTCATTTAACATGTTACACCTTTTATTTATACAAAATGTAATGAATTAATGAGGAATGATATGATGTCATTCTTCAAGGATTGCATAGTAAATAAATAATAAATTTTAACTGAAAAGTAATATTTCAATCAAAATATAGTATATTGTTGTCCACTTCCCCAGTTTTTATTCTCTATATTTTACTGTGAGGTCAGTCTGTGGCATTTAGTTCCTGTATTGGTCAAATGTCTTTTTGCTGTATTTGCAAAGCAGATATATTCCCAAACGTGTTAATTATATCATGAAATATCTTGATTCTCAAATATGTGTAGGTAAATGCATTTTGCATCTTTTATAAATAATGTTAGTTGATCTATAATGGGCAAAGTAGCCTAATACTGTAATCTAATAACTATGCATACAAATGCTGGTTGTCATGCCATAAAATATTTTTAGCACAACTGACTTTGTATTTAATGTGAATTTAATAAAAACATTGTAAGTAACTAATTATAACACTTTCATTGTAGAGAAAGGAAGCAAAAAAACATTTTAAGTACTCTCAAAAACTCTTTCTAATCACTGAAGCGGTTTACACTGTGAAATGAATATCCTACATGGATTGTAGCACATCTGTTGTTTCTGAGGATTCCTTCGGCGAATGAGTTAAAAAAAAACACCAGTATTTTAGCAATGACTTATCAGAAGGCCTCTGATTGCATTCACATGCTCAACAGAATTGTGCATTAATGGTTATAACGCTGTAAAAGCGCTGTAAAAATGTGTCTGTTTCTGGCTCTGCGCCAGCCAATGTGATTTGTGCCAGATTTGAATTTAGCAGCTGATGCTGTGCTGCAGAGAACATTCTAATCACACCGGTGTGATTGTATGAAAAAAAAAAAAAAAAAAAAATATATATATATATATATATATATATATATATATATATATATATATATATTGTTGGCCTATTTTTTTTTTTTGGAAGCTGCATTCAAAATCCACTTGGCTCAAAAATGAATGGGCATGACGCCTCTGCTCTTCTGTTTATTTCATTGTTTTCTGTGCAGCTGTTCATGGACTAGGACTTCTGTGCCATTCAATTAGTTTTTATTCAATTCAACTACTGTAGAACAATTTCAGATAAACCTGCCCCTAAATGACATGTAAAAACAAGACAGACTAATCATGCTGTACGTGTTCACCAGGCGGTCTATTCCTGTCTTAAGTGTGCAGCTCTAGGCCAAAATATGCTGCAGGGTGGATCAGACTGTATGTTGTTAGCTGAAAGTTTGGTTATGTGAGACTAGGTGACAGTTAGGTAAAAATGTTTGGTGTACCTCAGGTCTGAAATAACATTCTTTGCATATCAAAGCAAAAGTGAGATTAGGTTAGATTCATATTTGAGAGTCCCAGTTACTTGGTATTTATTTATTGCCTGTTTACTGGAAATGGATGTATAATTATTTTCCAGTTCAATTTGCAGGGAGAACTATGTTGCTAGTAGTTTAATTTACCCAAAAAGTGCAAAAACTGAGTGTAGATTGAGTCTGTCAGTAAATTTCAGTAGAGAAAAACACCTCCACATTACCACAAGTAGTCTGTCAAAGCACCTGGCACCAATATTAAACCATGCTTATGATGACCTTGTTTTTTTTAGATAAATACCTTTTAGGCTTTTGATAACTTGGGTCATGCACTTTTACAGAAACAGATTTTTATATATATTTGGCCATATCCCGTTATTAGTGGTTAGGATTTTTAACTCTTTGTGCAGGTTACATCGTTACGCCAGTAGGTGGAGATAAGTGACTGTCTAAAAGTCATTAAAAATGCATTCAACTGATTCGCATGGATTATGTGACGATTGAAACGATTGAAACGATTGAAGCTCAGTTTGAGGGAATCAACAGACACATGCGCTTAGGGAGCGCGCGCAGGCAGCAAGAGCATCACGACAATAATGGTGTCGAAATGCTGTGGAGACAGCAACGGTGTCGCTCAGTAGAAACTACTTCAGGAACAGAGGGTGAACTGTTTGTATACCAGGTGGCTTGACTTACAAAATGTAACTAGTTTATCAGTCTGCTCTCCACACCTTCATCCGTGCACGTCTGCATTGTCGTCAGTCGAACCCAGCAGGAATGTAGGAAACTAAACTTGTGACGTATCGCATTTTTTAAAAATCATTTTATCTTTTCACTCCTTTTATTTCAAGTTATGTTTCTCTAATAAACAGCTTTTTTAATAGGAGATTATTGCCAAGGTACCAATATAAGATCAGGCACACAACAGCAGATTATTAACAGACCAAGGGAGAGTAATTAGGAAATACATTTTTTAATATAGTTTGTTTTATATTTATATATATATATATATATATATATATATATATATATATATATTAGGGGTGTAACGATAACGTGTAACGTTTTGCAATCCGTCCCCTCAGTTTATAAACCGTGCTCATGAATTAATAAACTGTTCACTCGGTTTAACAAATCGTACCCAGGATTAACAAACCGTGCCCACGAATTCCCAGTCCGTGCGTTTAGATTGTGTAAACCGTACCCTCGGTTTTTGAATCCGTACCCACGAATTCATAATCCGTGCGCACGCTTTCGCAATCCGTTCCCTCGGATTTGAAAACTGACACGCATTTTACACTTAACAGTGAAACATGCATCTAACTCCGGCAGGTGGGGTGAGGTGGGTGGAGCTTAGTATAATAAAATCACAAAAATAAGTCTTCATGTTAAGAAAGAATTGTACACAAGCATTTCCAAAACTGTCCAAAGGTTATTTAAAAATAAAGCAATTCACAAATTATTTTATGACAAATATTTTTACTGTCTTGTACTCATTTATTTAGCCTACAAATTAAAATTATAAAAAATAACTTTATTTTTATTTGTATCATTATTATATATTATTAAACAGGTTATGCATAAGAATCTTTTATCCAAAATAACTTACAAAAGAGGAAAAAATTACTCCAGAGTCAGTCACAATGCCAGGTTTATTGCACAATAATAATCAAGTGCTATTATAGATTATCAGCAATTGAACAAGATTTTAATGCGCATCTTTCTTATTAAATCTTTGTATTCCACCTCGTACTACACTTGATAGAGAATCACTTAAGACACTTTGCTGTAAACCTATTCCACATAATAATATTCAATAAAACTGTATGTTAACACGTAGGAGTTTGCTGCATGAATCCGTGAGTACGGTTTACAAATCCGAGGGAACGGATTGCGAAAGCGTGCGCACGGATTATGAATTCGTGGGTACGGATTCAAAAACCGAGGGTACGGTTTACAAAATCTAAGTGCACGGATTGGAAATTCGTGGGCACGGTTTGTTAATCTGTGGGCACGATTTGTTAAATCGAGTGAACAGTTTATGAATTCGTGAGTACGGTTTATAAACTGAGGGGACGGATTGCAAAACCGTCGCCACGGATTGCTTTTTTTTCTCCTACAGGTGACGTCCCGGGCTCCGTATACGGACATCACCGCAGCGAATGGTGCATTTACGTTATAGCCGCGGATATGAGACCTTACTCTGTAGTGGAAAACGCAGGTTTTAAGAACATGCTTAATGTAATTGAGCCCCATTACAATATTCCTTCACGAGCCCATTTCAGACAGACCGTAATTCCTGCTTTGTTCCAAAAAACATAAGCCCAAATAGAGAACCAATTGAGTAAAAACACACTAAATATAAAGAGTTATAGAGTTCCATATAAAAAGAGTTACATCTTTGTATTTGTTCATAACCACTACAACAATATTACATTTAATTTTTAAAAAAATTTTTATAAGGAGCTATTTTTGTTTTATACAGTATGCTGCTAAGAAAACACCATAGAAGATGGGTAAAGAATAGCTCCATCATTGTTCAATGTAAAAAAAACACATACTTTGTTAGTTTTAATAAATAAAACATTTTTTAAAAAAATCAAGGAAATTTATCTGCCAATTTTTTCTTTTTGCTGTATCTAAAACGTACCGAACCGTACCGAACCGAACCGTGACATCAGTGTATTGAACCGAACCGAACCGTGAATTTTGTGTACCGTTACACCCCTAATATATATATATATATATATATATATATATTTGGTCGGTCTATTTATTTATTGTGCTGTTTGTAATGGCTTGTTGGACATTTAAACCAGTTACTTGTGAGTAAAAAGGTTCTTGCTGATCAAAGCTGTGCAAACTCGGAATACAATCTATGTCTGTAAAGTCTAACAAAGTGTCCTGATGTATGATTTCCCTCTGCAAGCAACTGATTAGAAATGTTCACATATACAAATATGAACAGTATTAATAAACAAGCAAATGAAAGCAAATGAGGTCAGTGGGGTTTACTGCATTGGGAATAAAATGTGGATTGCATTTACATCCATTACTACATTCAGTACCAGCAGACAGTTTTCCCTGTCCATTTTTACATTGTCGCACAGTTAATATGCTTGAGAATAACTGATTGGCTTAGAGTTATTTTACTTAATATTTAGTATCACTTCTCTTGCTTGCTTAGAGGCGCTATTTGAAGTACATGCTCATTCACAGTTGTGTACAGGTCTAAACTCAGCAGCTCCAAATGGTGTCGGATCATTAGGATGACAGTAACAATCCCAGAAAGGAAGTAGAAAAAAGTCTTGACAGAACAGAGTCTTATGAGATTAAGTGTTCTTGAGGGATAAAGGTGGAGAATGCATGCTGTTTTAAGATCACTCGGAAATAACCGTGTAAGGGAAATGTGCTGTCCAAGGTGCTTGGCTTTCCTTTTTCTTTTTTTAAAGCCCTGAAAATCCAAATTAATACAACTCCCTGCAATTCTACCTTTAAAAGTTTGGTGTTTAATAAGATACTTTTAAAGAAGTTTCATATGCTCACCAAGTCTGCATTTATTCGATCAAAAGTAAAACAGTAATATTGTGAAATGTATTGCATTTCATTTTCAGCAGCCATTACTTCAGTCTTCAGTCAGTGTCACATGATCCTTCAGAAATCATTCTGATTTGCTGATCTGGTGCACAAGAAACATCTGCTATTATTCGTGCAATGTTGGAAACCGTTGTGCTGCTTAATTTTTTAATATTATTATTATTTGTCAGACCGTGGTATGTTTTTATTTATTTATTTATGAAAGCTGTTAATTTCTGATGAGTCATGACAAGAGACCCACAGCTTTATGCAAATGAATACCCGAGTTGGAACACCTAATAAAAACCAACTTGGTCATCCTAATCTTGAGGTAAACACTGATGTCTTGGTGGCTCTCAGAGATCCTTGTATTGCTCCCTGTAGCTGGCAAATTCAAAAGACAAATCAAGCTTGTGTGGTTGAAGGTGGAGTGTAGATTGTGGATTTGTGGTTCTACATAGTATTCTTAGTTACCAAGGAGACTAGAAAAAGCCTCCGTAGTTGCCAACTGGGAGAGTGAATTATCTGAGCTGTCACATACAGCATCACACTGAGTCTGTGCAAAATTTCTGATAATTACAATTTACCTTTTTGAAAACCCTTCTTGAGTAGCATTTCCTGTTAAAGAACAGGATGTTCTCATATAATAATAGCCATTAGATTTTATGGGGCTACGTAATACAAGATGACTAACCGACTCAAGTCTGTTTTGTTGTACATGTGTATGTTTCGGACTGATACTTACCTTTTCTTTTGCTTTTTTTCCTGGCAGCTGTCCTCTGAGAAAAGATAGAGTGTCACACAGGCCAAAGAGACGGAGACCAAATGGCCAGAACCCGACAAGAAGCCTAATTTCTCAGTGGCTGTTTTTTGCATATATTTTTTTTTCCTTTCACTGTCACTCTCCATCTGCCTCCGTCGCAGCAGCCAAGTCTGTTTCATAACAACCAGTTGTGTCTGTTTTTCTGAACTGAACAACGATTTCTGCAGTTAGCGAAACACTTCCCACTTGCACTACTTGATTTGAGGTTCCAAGGACAGGGTGGTGAGACACCTGGAAACACCATGGTTTTTGTTTTTGTTTCAAATCTGTGAAGAATATTTGCACCAAAATGATTTCCCACTGTAGTTCAGGCAGTCCAACATAGTGAACTTCTTCAACTCTGTGTAATCTATTGTCAGGTGAATCCTATCACCTCGGCAACTGCGTATTTTTACAGTATTATTATGAGTGATGTCAACTCAGACTCCGCCCCCAGCAATGATACAGACAGAGGAGCAGGAGGGGTCGAGAAAAAGGCAGGGATTGTAAACCGATCCTGCAGCATGAGTGAGAGTTCTCCCTCATCAAATCCGGTGAATAGCGGGACAGGATCATCTCCAGGAGGGGTATCTGATCCCAAAGGATCCACAGGTGACAACCAAGGGACGAATTCCGATGATACGGATGGACTATCGAGTGGAAATGACTCTGGGGAGAGGGAAAGTGAGAGAGGGAATGGATCCAGATGCAGACAGTCGAACAGAAGTTATCAGAGTTTCTCCAGTCAGAATGGAAAAGACTCCGGCATGTGTGTGGAGACTACGGAGAGCAACAAGAGGTGAGATTCAAAAACAACAGCAGCAAACAGGTTTAAACAATATGAGAGTCAAAATTTTCTTTTTATTCTACCTTTAATTTTAGCATTCTCAGTCGTGGGCCCAGTTTGGGGTAATCTTTCAAGGGTGCCTTAAGATTACAAAAATTATTAAGATTAATAAATTATTAATAATTTATAAAAATAAACACAAATGCAAATGATAATGCTTTAAGGGGTCATATGATGTTGCTAAAAAGAACATTATTTTGTGTATTTGGTGTAATTCAGTGTGTTTATGTGGTTTAGGGTTAAAAAACATGTTATTTTCCACATAATGTACATTATTCTTGCTCCTCTATGCCCCGCCTTCCCGGAACACTTTGATTTTGACAAAGCTCATTGTTCTGAAAAGTGCGGTGTGCTCTGATTGGCCAGCTATCCAGTGCATTGTGATTGGCTGAATACCTCAGCCCTTACCATATTTGGAAACACACAGCGTCTTCACAACATGGCGGCGGCGGCAACAATACTACATAGAGAATAAAAGTTACGCCTTTTTTCTCTGCATAAACAATTGGTATGCAGATCTTCCAACACAGTATCGTAGAATGAGGCGTGTTTGAATGAGGCGTTTCAGGAAGGTGTGGTTGAGTCTTAATTTTTAGAAAGAATATCTGTGGGTTTGAGACTTTAATCTTTACGACTTTACGGATCTTATAAATGCACAAACAGCTTGTATCAGTCCAATGGAAAACATGAAATCACATCATATGACCCCTTTAAAAAGCAAATTCTGAAATGTGTTTCTTAACATTATAATACTAAGTAAAAATAACTCTTGTTTTTGATCCCTTGTCCCTCAGCTCAAACTCTCACAGCCCGTCTCCACCCAGCAGCTCTCTGGCTTACAGCCTGTTGAGCGCCAGCTCTGAACAAGACCCGCCATCCACCAGCGGCTGCAGCAGTAATCAGTCTGCTCGGGTCCAGACCCAGAAAGAGCTGATGAGAGCCTTGAATGAGCTGAAGATCCGTCTGCCACCGGAGAGAAAGATGAAGGGACGCTCCAGCACTCTTAACGCCCTCAAATACGCCCTCAGCTGTGTCAGACAAGTCAAAGGTGAGTGGGAGTTTCATATGTTGTTTTTGTGACATATGTTGAGTTGAGTCAAAGGAATGATGTATGTATTCTTCAGTTCAATTCTAAGAACCATAAGTAGAATGAAGCATTTGAAAATAATCACTGCTTCTGTAATTTGGTTTGGTACCACTAGAAGCAGAGGAATTATACATTTCACCTATAACAGGAATGGAGTTTGTGGGTACAGTGATGTTAATGTCAAAGACTTTTTATGTATTTTTCTTGCAGCCAATCAGGAGTATTATCACCAGTGGAATGTTGAGGAGTGTCATGGCTGTAGTCTGGATCTCTCCACCTTCACTGTTGAAGAACTGGACAATATCACCTCCGAATACACGCTCAAAAATACAGTACGTTGACTTGCACACAAACCCATATCTCTCTCTGGTAGTAACACAATATTAAACTATTGCATGAAAAGTAGTTTCAGTCTCATCAATGCAGTTACTGGCTTACTTTTTTTTAATTCTGTCAGCAAAAACAAAGATAAGACGTGGGTTACAGACACGCTATAGATAGCAAAATCATCCCAAATTTCATCTTGTCCTCTCTCTCTGTAAAATGCTACACAGCTTTTCTCAGTCATGCAGATACCGTGTACATTGTTTGTTAGAAGTTACAAAAGAGTGTCTCTTTATCTTGTGCAGGACACTTTCTCAATGGCGGTTTCGTTCCTGTCAGGGAAGGTTGTGTACATATCCCCACAGGGTTCATCTCTTCTGCGCAGTAAGCCAGAGAAGCTGCATGGAGTTTTGTTTTCTGAGCTTTTGGCCCCCCAGGATGTGAGCACCTTCTACAGCAACACTGCACCCAGCAAACTACCTCCTTGGGCCTCCTGCATCGGCTCTGGTATGTTTGTACGTGGTGTGTTTTAGTTGTGTTATGGCATGTTACACTAACATTTGACAACCAGAAGGATCAAAAATACCTTAGACTTAAAAGCGACTGTTCACCCAAAAATGAAAGTTCTGTGATCATTTACTCTAACATTATGTCATTCCATACCCAAACCAAGACTTTAGTTTATCTTTAAAATACATGAGGATATTTGTAATGAAACTTGAGGGAACGGTCTCTCCACTGAAGGTCAGTTCCACTAAAACTTTGACAATTCAAAAAGTAAATGAATGGATCACAATAGCAACCAGTGAGGTTGAGCTTCCATTTACCATAAGCGTCAAAATTTTGGTGCAGTGGACTTTTAGTGAAGGGGCAGAATTCTCTTTTTACCTGGATCCATCCGTCTTTTTGATGCCATCATAAGACCTCTGTACCTCCCCTACCATACAATTACAGTTTTAAACAACTTTGATCTATCTTTTCACTAGTCTCTCCACCGGCGGACTGCACCCAAGAGAAGTCCATGTTTTGTCGCATTAGTGGCGACATCTCAACCAGTGGCGACGTGAGGTACTACCCGTTCAGACTGACCCCCTACCTGCTCACGCTCCAAGACTCTGATGCGGCTTACCCTCAACCCTGCTGTTTGCTCATCGCAGAGAGAGTGCACTCGGGATATGAGGGTACATTTTTTGTTTAACAAGTATATTGTATTTTTTTCACAATGCTTGGAGCCAAATGGAAAAAATCCAAATGCCTTTTTTAACTCTGTGTTGGTTTTGTTCTCTCTCTCTCTCAATCCTGCTTTCAGCCCCTCGCATTCCTACAGATAAGAGGATATTCACCACCAGTCACACCCCCAGCTGTCTCTTTCAGGAGGTGGATGAGCGGGCAGTTGCTCTGTTGGGGTACCTGCCTCAGGACCTTGTGGGAACCCCAGTCCTGCTGTACATCCATCCAGATGACAGACCCATTATGGTGGCCATCCATAAGAAGAGTGAGTCACTCCCTTCCTCTCTCTAACCTCTGTCCGTTTCCTTTTTCATTTAAATGTTGACTTTTCCTTTGTCTTTCAGTTCTTCAGTTTGCAGGGCAGCCGTTTGATCACGCTCCCTTGCGGATGTGCGCACAAAATGGAGAGTATCTGACCATCGACACCTCTTGGTCCTCCTTCATTAACCCCTGGAGCAGGAAAGTGGCCTTCATTGTTGGCCGGCACAAAGTCAGAACGTAAGAACCAGATTACACACAAAACTATCTCTCAGCAAGCATAACTTCCTTTCTTCATGTGACATTATCTATTCAAATCAGACTTACAAGAGACAGATCTTATATAGATACACTACCATTCATAGGTTTGGGATGATAAGATTTTTAAAATGCTTTTGAAATAGTAAATATTAAGTATCTTACGCTCACCAAGGCTGCATTTATTTGCTCAAAAATACAGTAAAAACTAATGCTGTGAATTTTTTTTTTTTTTCATGTAGCTTTCTTTTAAATAAAAAATTCTTAGTTGGTTCCATTGTAATTTACATGTGCAACACAAAGTAATATGCACAACTAGCTCCCTCTTCAGTGCACAACTCGATTTTCTACATTTTCACACATCTAGACATGTGCACAGCATAAACACACAAGCATACACCCATAATTCCTCCATCACATGCCACCTACACACTGGTATGTAATGTGTCCACACTCAATCAAATTCATAAGCACATGCTCTGTCATGTGGACACAGACAGATTTTTCATGAGCTCAACACTGATTTTATTTTTCTTCCAACTTGGGGTGACTCAGAGTGCTTCTCCACAAACTGTATACATGCACACATTATTACTGCCTCATTCAGATCATGAAAAGGGGGAAGCTGGAACCAATGACCATGTACAATTAAAATGATGGTGATTGGAGTCCCTTTTGAAAATGCATTGGTTTGGTCTGGGTATGGTCATTAATGTAACGCACAATATAACATTCAAATTCTGAAAGGTTTTTGAACAAATCCTTTGAGTGACTGATTTAATGACTTGCTCATAGCACTCAAAAAATAATAATGTACTGGAGTATTGATGTACCACAGAAAAAGTCTCTGATTCAGAGACCCTGAACCGAAGCCTTTTGACAAAATGATTCCCTAGAATAATAAAAAATCCCCACCACTAACAAAAACAAATTCTACTTCTTGTACTCTGTACATACACATAGTTACCTCTTGATTCTTTCCTTCCAGCTCTCCACTGAATGAGGATGTCTTTACCCTGCCGAGGGGTCCGGAGGAGCGGACCCTGTCCCCAGACATCGTTCAGCTCAGTGAGCATATCCATAGGCTCCTGGTGCAGCCCGTCCACAGCGGCAGCTCTCATGGCTATGGTAGTCTGGCCAGTAATGGATCCCACGAGCACCAGCCCAGTGCCGCCTCCTCATCAGACAGCAGTGGACCAGGTCTAGAGGACCCCTCGCAGCTCCACAAACCTGTGAGTGTTTAAAGACACAGCACTCATAATGTTTAATATTTAAGCGTAATGTAGGCCTCTTAATTTTAGCAGTTTCAGTCCATATGCGACCGAAAACAAACTTTTTCTTGACCTTGAACACTATGAAGTATTGAGGTGCATGTTAGTGCTGTTCATAGACTTTAAAGGCAGGCCTGACATGGCTAGTAAACCTAAATTATATGAACTGCTTTTCAAATAGATGACCTTCCAGCAAATCTGCAAAGATGTTCACATGGTGAAGACCAGCGGACAACAAGTCTTCATTGAATCCCGCAACCGACCTCCTCCTAAGAAACATTCCTCTGCAGGTACACAACCACTCACAGTATATTCATAGTAGCTATAAAGACACAGCCGACAGTTGCTCTGTTAAACATTTTTTTTTCAAGATATTAATCTCAAGATGTTCTCTGTCTGATAAATAGCTGTTGTGCAAGCAGTTGAAGCAGCAGATCTGGGCGGCAGTCTCGGTCCTTGTGCTGCTCCACCCTCGAAGAGCTCTGCACCCTCCATGATCGTGCAGAAGGAGCCGCCCACCACCTATTCTTATCAGCAAATCAACTCCTTGGATAGCATTGTTAGGTTTGTAGTTATAGTCATTATAGTGATGTCTATGACTGATGAGGTGTTGTGAATTTCAGATTAATAGTTTTATTATATAATGAGCATCTCTAGTCCTTGTGATGGCAGTCCGATTGCCAGGTCATGGACTCATGGTTTTATTTGGTTCATCAGGTATCTGGAGAGCTGTAACATCCCAAATACGGTGAAGAGGAAGTGTGGCTCTTCCTCCTGCACTGCCTCCTCCACCTCTGATGATGACGCTCCAGGCAATGCTAAAGGTGATGGTCCAATGATAAACTAATGCAGCACAGTACTAATTAAATTCATTTACAGGTCTACAGTTTATTACAATGCAACTACTATTCAAATTTAATTTAATGATACAGATTTTGATACAGCAGAACACTGGAGCACACTCTATTTACATAAAGGTCTACATAAATGTTACAAGGTTACAGTGGCATTTATATTTGCTCTAATTAGTGCAGGCAAGGAATGACTCCTGAACATTGGTTATGTAATGTGACATTTGGCCAGTAGGCCTGATTTATTTTGCTGAAAAGAAAGCACTGCAAATAATCTTTGTGAGCTAGACTTTCTGATTAGCTTGACAGAATTCATAATTCTACCTTAAGCCAGACAAATTTATTTGCTAAAAACTGATTGCATACAAAAAATAAATAAATGAAAAATGATAAACAGTTAATGTATTATACAGCAAAAATGATTCTGCCAATGGTAGTGTTTACATTAGAATACTGCCAAATTTGGCCGCTGGTATTTTGAATTGTGCCGTTAAGATGTTTGGGATCATAAGTATTTATTATTTTTCAAAATAAATTAATACTTTTATTCACAGATTATCATATTTTATAGTTTATACAGAGTTTATATAGAATTGATATATTGTGTATATATAGGCTACAGTACTAAATATATGCCGTGCATTAACTTGTTGTAGTACTCAAAACCAGTCTTAAAGGTATAGTACACCCAAAAATGGAACTAACCCTCATGTTGTTCTAAAACCCTCAAGAACTGTTTTCATCTACAATTCAGCCTCCGTTCAGAAGACGAATTAAGATATTTTTTGATTAAATCCGAGAGCTTTTCTGATCCTGCATAGACAGCAACTTAGCTGAAATGTTCTCACACCCAGAAATGTAGTAAAGCCATTGTTGAAATAATCCATGTGGCATCAGTGGTTCAACCTAAATTTTACGAAGCTGTGAGAATACTTATTTGTGCACAAAGAAAACAAAAATAACACTTTATTCAACAATTCTGCTCCAAATCACATCTCTGCCATTATCGAGAGTACCTCTGCATGTAAACAAGGTTTGCGCTTGGTGCTGTTGACGTAGTACACAACTTGTTTATGTGCAGAGGAAAGCAATGTGCATGCGTCATGGTACTCTGCATAATGATGGAATACATTATTTGCAGGAAAATAATTGTTGAATTAAGTCATTTTTTTTAGCTTTGTGCACAAAGTATTCTTGAAGCTTCATAAAATTATGATTGAACCCTTGATGTCACATGGACTATTTTATTGATTTCCTTACTATGTTTCTGGGTCTGGGAACATTACATTTACATTGCTGCCTATGCAGGGTCAGAGAGCTCTCAGATTTCATCAAAAATATCTTAATTTGTGTTCCAAAGATGAAAAAAGGTCTTATGGGTTTGGAACGACAAGAGGGTGAGTGGTTAATGACAGAATTGTCATTTTTGGGTGCTCTATCCCTCTATACCATTTTTGTTTTTTTGGTGAAGGTATTGGTCTTTTCACTGTCTCAACTGCATTTTTACTAGGTCTTGTCTTGGTCTCAGACTAAAAGGACTCTCTGGAGTTTATTTCAAGACCACAATTGCAGAAATATTACTAAATTGCTGGTGCATTAACATTCTTGATGTGATGTAGATGTACTGCTCCAAATGCAATCAATGCTTGTTTCCAATGTAATTTCTTTTGATATTGCTGTGTCCTGTCAGAATTTAATGGGGAACTGTACCAAAAATTTCACCAAAATTAATACAAATGACCAAAAAATGAAAAACAGCATCGAAAAGAAAAGAGTTCCAGACAAATCCCATAGCAGAACTGTAGCGAGTTTCTGAGCAGCACACAGTGGTGATTTGTTTGTGAATGAATCGGTTGCTTTGAATGAATTGGCTGAATAAATGACTTGGTGATTTGCTGCCACCTAACCCACTGGCAGTTTTAGTATTCAGAGTCATTTTATATTTCTATATTCAAAATGTTATTTCAAAAGATTAATCTCAACAATATTTCTGAAGTTGTAATTGTACATATTTAGATGCAGCTTCTGTGCAACCTCTGCAGAGCAAAGATGAATTCTGTTATTGATATGATTTTATTGGTAGCAGCTCTACAAGGGCTTTTCACATTTGAAATAGTTAACCCTGGGTCATTCTAAAACCTGGGTAAAAGGAATCCTGGGTTATCTTGCTTCACGTTTTACACTGATTATACTTTACCCAGGGTTAAAAGTTAATCCTGAAAAGACTGTTCAGTAAATGTGGGTCTTTCAGATGAATTTCAGGAGTGCCGGTTTGGTCTTGGTCTTGTCTTGGTCTCAACCCCTTAAAGTTTTGGTCTTGTCTTGGTCTCATCACACTCTGGTCTTGGTCTCGACTTGGTCTCTGTTTAGGTGGTCTTGACTACAACACTAGTATTAACAGATACTCTAACCTGCAGGTCCGTCTCTGTCTCTGGTAGAGGAGAGTACATTGTTACCCCCAATGGCCATGCACAGTAAAGCTGAAAGTGTAGCCTCGGTCACCTCTCAATGCAGTTTCAGCAGCACCATCGTCCATGTGGGGGACAAGAAACCTCCTGAGTCAGGTGGGCAAGTGTATGTGTATCACAGAGGAAATAGAGAGGGCACCAAAGACGTATAATACAACAGAGCAAGCATAGCAATCAAGTGTCTTTCTTTTTTTTTTCTTGTGGTCAGTTTTTGGGGCACTAGTTTTTATTTGTCTCATCCCTTCTTCTTGTTTTACCTCGCTTCCACAGATATTGTAATGGAGGAAGCCTCGCCTACTCCAAATGCTGCTCATCCTGCTGCTCAACCCCAAGTTCCTCCCACAACGATGCCCTCTCTGCCCCCTAGCCCTGCTTTTGATGCAGGGAGAAGAGGAGGTGCAGGAGGAACCGGGGTAGCTGGAGGATCCGGAGGAGAATGTTTGGGTCTCACAAAAGAGGTTCTGTCGGCTCACACACAACAAGAGGAGCAGAACTTCATGTGTCGCTTCAGAGACTTGAGCAAACTCAGAGTGTTTGACCCGACCTCAGCTGTGCGCCGACAAGCAACTGCACCTTTAGCAAGAGGTAAGGATGTGCTCATGCAACAACAGAAAAACACATGCAAAAGTTCTTGCTAGAAGTATCTTGAGTACACCAAGGCTGTGTTTGCTTGTTTGACGCAAAATACAGTTTGGAGTAAGAAAGATTAAAAAAAAAAGAGTTTTATTCAGCAAGGACACATTAAATTGATAAAAAGTTACGTCAAGTAAAGACGAGACTAGTTAAAAATATTTATGTTTAAAAAAAATGCTGTTTATTAAACTTTATATTCTTCAATGAATCCAGCAAAAATAATAAATGATAATAATGAAGCACCAAGTCAGTATATTGGAATGATTTCTGATGAATCATATGACACTGGAGACTGGAGTAATGCCTGCTAAAACTTAAACTTTGGAAACACAGCAACAAATTGCATATTAAAACATTCACATGGAAAGCATTTGAGAAGTTATTTGAAATTGTAATGACGTTTTAGAATATTCCTGTTCTTATATCAAATAAAGCTTTGGTGAGCTTGAAAGGCATGTTTTAAAAAAACAGAAATTCGTATTTATTCCAAACCTTTGACCAGTAATGTATCTCTTTCTCTTGATTTTTAGGTGTGCGCTGCTCTCGTGATTACCCAGCAGCAAGTAGTAGTGGGCGTAGACGTGGTCGAGGAGGCAAAAGACTGAAGCACCAGGAAGCTAAAGAGCAGACAGGGTCTAGTAGCCCAGCTGACCCCCTAAGAGGGGTTCCTTCCCTGGACAGGCCCTTTAATTCCTCCCTACCCATGGGTCCTTCAGCCAGCTCCTCCTCCTGGCCCACCTCAGGGTCACAAACGAGTGTTCCCTCTGTCCCATACCCATCTGGCATCCTTCCTTTATATCCCATCTATCCCCCCCTTTCCCATTCCATCTCGGATCCCAGCACACAAACAGGGCTACGCTTCCCCCTTCAGAACTCACAGATGGCACCTCCCATGGTCCACCCGATGATGGCGTTTGTGTTACCCAACTACATGTTCCCACAGCCCAACATGGGTATGCCTCAGCCCTTCTACAGCCCAAACCCAGCTTTCCCTTTCCCTGCTGTCAACATGGCCTCCCTGGCGCCCTGTCAGGTCCCGACCCCTGTCCCACGCGCCCACTCTCGCTCCAGCACGCCTCAGTCTTACAACCAAAGAGAGGCAGTGGCTGAGAGAGAAGGAGCAGAGTCTCCACTCTTTCAGTCCAGATGCTCCTCACCGTTGAATCTGCTGCAGCTGGAGGAGTCTCCAAGCAACCGGTTTGAGGTGGCATCAGGCCTACAGACCACATCTCCTCTGGTGGGACAAGGAGGTGGAGCAGGAGGACAGGCCTCCTCCAATCAGAGAGGATCACAAGTGGACTCAAAAGAGAAAGAAAATGTAAGAAAATTTAATTTTGGATAAATTTGCTTACTGGTTATTTAAAATTATGTTTGTATTTATTTATATATATCATGTCGTTTAGTAATGATCTGTGGTTTTAATGGCCTTTGCAGGGTGAAACAAATGAGTCCAATCAAGATGCCATGTCCACCTCCAGTGATCTGCTGGACCTGCTGTTACATGAGGATTCTCGCTCAGGCACTGGCTCAGCCGCCTCAGGCTCTGGCTCATCAGGCACAGGCTCCTCTGGGTCGGGTTTAGGATCTTCAGGATCAGGATCCAATGGCTGCAGCTCTTTGGGAAGTGGAACTAGTAAGTGGCAATACATTTATTCACTAAATGTAGAAAAAGTTATAAATGGATCCATTTTAGGCAGTAAGTATTAGGGCTGCAAAACGTGATTAATCACATTCAAAATAAGGTTGTTTTTTAATACTACATGTGTGTATTGTGTTTATTTATTATGTATATATAAATACACACATATATTAAGGAAAAATTTAATGTATATATTTTTTATATACATGTGTATTTGTATATTTATTATATTATGTATGTATGTGTATGTGTGTATATATATATATACACACACATACATACATAATATAATAAATATACACCTTAAACACACAGATAGTATGTAAATTTAGTATGCATGCCATTAAGCAGTTGTTACTCAAGGAGTTTTAAGTAAATTACTAAATTTCTCTCTTTTTTTTTCATTTACTTTAACAGGATGCAGTCAGAGCAGCCATACAAGCAAGTACTTTGGCAGTGTGGACTCATCGGAGAACAGCCACTCCCACAAGCAGACAGCAGGGGGTGATGGAGAAGCAGAGTTCATCAAATGTGTCCTACAAGACCCCATCTGGCTTCTAATGGCCAACACAGATGAAAAGACTATGATGACCTACCAGCTGCCCATCAGGTTAATATCAACACTGTACTGATTTCACTACATCACAAGAGTTTTGCCTTGCAAATTCTGATTTATTCTTCCTCAAAATTACAACAACAAAAAAAAAATGAAGGAACCAGAATCATTAAGTCGAATCCTTTTCAAAATTTGATTCCCATCCCTATACAACACCATTGCTGACTCAAAAATATACTTTAATATACTGGTTCCCAACCTTGGTCCTTGAGGCACCCCGACGCTGCAATTTCAGATCTTGGAGTCTCCACTAATCAGCTGATGATTTGATTAAGAACACATGCAAAATGTGCAGTGTAGGGGTGTCTCCAGGATCAGGGTTGGGAACCACTGGTTTAATACATCTTATTCCCATGCTAACATCCCATAAAGCTACTACAAACCCATTGTAAAAGACCAATGTAAGTTGTAAAGGTAATAGTTAACTAACCAAGTAAATTTGTTTTGTAACAGAGACCGAGATTCTGTGTTGAAAGCGGACCGTGCTGCTCTGAGAGCCATGCAGAAACAGCAGCCTCGCTTCACTGAGGAACAGAAGAGCGAATTGAGCCAGGTTCACCCTTGGATCCGCACTGGACGCTTGCCTCGTGCCATCAACATTTCTGTAAGTCTAAGTCTGTTAACAATAACTCCCACAATACACCACTAAACACTCAAGTCGTGACTGTTTTATTTATATGCAATGTGTCTCTCAGGCATGTGTGGGCTGTAGGTCCACTCCTTCGGTCCCCTCTGCGGCCCCCTTCGATGTGGAGATCCACGAGATGGAGATCTGCAGTGTTTTAGAGGTGACAGAAGAGGGCGCCACTGCTGAGAAACACACCCAAGCAGACACAGCAATGGAGAAGAGCGAGGCTGAGGGAGAAGAAGAGACTTGCAAAGACCGAGAGGTTGAGAACTATGGGACTATTATGTCATCACAAATCAATGACCAAGAAATGATGATAGAAGAACAGGAAGTGACCTCACAGATCGAGGAGGAAATGGGTGCCTCACTTACACAGATGACACACTAAAGACACAATGAGTCAGTGAGATTCTGATGGCACCTTTTGTGTGCTCACTAAATTATCCAAGTGTATTTATTTCTGTAAAGAAATGTTCATTAGCCAGGAAGGCTGACAGATGATGAATGTAAAGCTGAAATGCTTTGTTGAAAGACTGTGATTATCAAAAATTCTGGATATTTTGGTTATTGCAAAGAAGTTCTGATCTGTTGGCAGGAAATCAAGGGTATGTAGCTTTAGACCACTCTGGGTTTGACCTCGAGACACCACCTGTTCAGTTCCAGTTCTAGTCACCTGCACAAACCCATTTTTGTGGCATGCTAAACAACTATTTCAAATGTTGTCAAATGGGTAATTATATTATACACCAAGGACGATAACTACAACCATGACTATAAAGCTTTAATCATCTAATTCTATAAGAATAAGGAAGTCCACACCACAGCTATATAACACGATAACGATTTGGAATCACCTTCAGAACATTTGTTTTCCAGATCATGAATCAAAATTTAAAGCGCTTGATCATTTAAAGCAGCAAATGACAGAACAGCTTATAAATAAACATTATCATCCCTTGGTGTGGCCATGAATATAGTTATGGTTTTAGTTATCGTTATAAGTATGAACGGACCTTTAAACTCTGTGGTGTTAAGTTGACTTTGGTGTTGTAAGATGTGCATTTAGACAGGAGAACAGATTCACTGCCTTTGAGGACAGTCTAACTGTTTCTCACCTTGTGCTTATGGATTTCCCAGATGTTATGGAAATGTTATTATATTTTTTTACAGGTATATGCAAAGTGGGAATTTTTGACCAAATTTACACACCTTTTTTTTTTTTTTATCATTCTGTATATTTTTTTTTATACATTATTGGTGCAGAATTGTTCATTGTTGAAGCTTGGATGAATTGTGTGAAATGCACTGCAGCTCCACAGAGAGTCTCACTGGTCTGTTACAGTTCACGTTCACCACTTAGATGGCACTACTGTGACCATGGCAACGTGGACTTTCCAAGCCCAAGGAAACTTCTTTTAGAATAGCACTTAAGCGAAGGGAAGCTCCAGAGGTCACGGCCAGAAAAAGCTGCCGCCCGTTAATGGGTCGAAAAAGTGGAGGCTTTTAATGGTCTGCATGTGAACTGTACCGTCAACGAAGGAGTTTTAAAATTATAGTTCTCCCAAAAAGAGTTGGTAGTGTATCTCTTATTTTCCACAAAAGAAGGAAAGTCATACGTTTAAAAAAAAACATGGTGAACAAATTCGGGCAATTTGTTAATTTTAACGAATGAGTGCTGGCAAACAGTAGAAGGCATTTTTCCTCATTTGACCTTTTCTCTGTCAGTTTCAGTCTTCAGGTTGTCCTGGAAAAGTTTGTAAGTATTTTGTGTATTTCTTTATATATGAAAAAGAATAAAAAGATGATGGTTCACACTGTTGTGGTCTGCAAATATTTCAAGTATCGAGGTTAAAACAGGAAATTCTATGAATACACAAGTGTGTATATGATTGAAAAGTACACTGTATGCTTTGGAAGAGGCTGAGGGAATTCAAATAAGCAGTTTTCAAACCAAACCATAGGCTTTTAGTAGACAAGAATGTCCACTGAGCTATAAAAACACATGCAGAGGTTTTTCCAGTCACAAACAAAAGCCCACACGCACACAAATTACAAACGCGTGCAAATAAGTGTGATGCACAGACAAAAAACCGGATGATTATTTGCACAGACCTAAATGAGCGATATAAAGAGGAAATTTACATTTAATAACATGTTAGCTTGTGCCAGTGCCCTGGTAAGAAAGTCTGGCTTGACTTGCATTCTTTCCCTGTACCGCAATGCAACGACAGGCCTACCAAGAGAGAGAAACATCTACAGCATCTAACCACTAAGAGAACTGAACAATACATATTTGCTCTTATATCACTTTTTAAAAATCATATATCTTTGAGGAATTTACAAACAAGGAAAACCCATTATTTATCATTGAAATGTGACATTGAATAGGCATATCAGAACAAAAAAGACTGTGGAAAGTGGTAACAGAGGGTGGTTGATGTGTTTTTTTTTTTTTTTTTGATTGTTTATACTTTTTCGTTCAATTTTAATAAATCTCTCTACAGCGGTGGCATCTGGTAAACTTAACTCTTTAACCTCTCACTTTTTCTCTTGAATCCCTCTTTCAATCCTCCTCCTGCCATCCTCCACGCCCTTAAACTCGCCCCTGTCCTCCGTTCCCTCACTGACTTGTTCTCAGTGCCTCTTTGAGAAGGATGTGGGGTGGTTTGTGCGTGTGGCATTTGGGGCTTCTGTTTTTGGGGTTAGGATGGGTGCATGGGCAAAGCCAGACCAACTTCACAAGGTAAGTGTGTTAAGGTTTGTGTGTTTTTGTATATGCACAGGCAGATTTGTGTGTATGTGTGTGTGAGAGAGAGAGAAAGAGTGAACGCAAGCATTCAGCAGGAGATGTTAACATCCAAGCCTCCCATAAAGCAGCAGGATTAGAGCTGGAAAAATAGAGTTTGAGGAAACATTGATTACAATGTTTCTCTTCAACCCTCAATTAGACAGGAAACAATGTCCTGACAAGTGATGGTCAGATTTAATTAGTTTTTTTTTTTCAAGTCAACATAAGTTGTTGTTTTTCTTGTATTACTGTTAGCTGACCTCAAACTACACTGAATAAGAACTTGAATGTTAATAAAAAAATTAGTATTTGTTGTCACTTATGTTGTATATATGTGATTATATTTTTTAATATACAGTATTTAAGTGATCCAAGTGTGTAGTTACTTGGCAACCACTTCATCAAAAAGTCACTTATTATACTTCTACAGGGAACTGGAAAAATAAGTTCCTTGAATGTAATTTAAATCATAGGACAGTTTTTATTTTTATTTATTTTTTTTGCACCTTCACACAGTTCCTCACAAAGCTATCATATGATATGATCAAAACAAAATGATTAACACAGAAACTTAATCTTAACATCGTGTTTCAGGGCCATTCCAAGCACAGGCTTGTTTTACAGTATCAACAAAAATGTCCCAGTTGTCTTGAATCTTTATTACTCTTTTTTTGTTCCGCTCAGGCTGTACAATGTTTATGGCATGCAACAAAAACTACCACGCTGGTTTCTTAGTCTTAATAATCATTAAATTCATTCATTATTGTGTAACCGGCCAATAAAAGCAGCACCTCTTTAATTAAACGATAGCTTTGATCATGTGTGCGACACACGTCTGAACGCTGCTTCTGTGTCAGAAGTGTTTAAATATGCATGGATTTGTTCAGTTCTACCTTTGTTTTCTGATATTATGTACATTTCATTATTTACGGGTCAGCTCGTGTATGTGACTGGATTGGTCTGCTGAGAGGAAAACCATTCATACAGTATCTAGAGCTCGGTGGTTCACTCTGTAACCTCACATCTGTTCAGTTGGCTGTGGTTTGTGTTTATTTCCTTCTAATATGCCAGAACTGGCAGTATTAAAGTAGTTCAAGTACTATAAATGTGCGAACAGGATCCAAAAATAACCCACTGAACAAATTAAACAAAGGATCCACACTCCAGAAGGTTTTTAATGAGCAGTGCCGTTTGTGACTGGTACTATTTCAAATGGTTTACGTGTTTGTTTGTTTGTTGGCATATTTTTAACATTAGAAAGTTTTAGCTCTTTTATGATGCTTTAAGTAATTCATACTTTTATTCAGCAAGGATTACAATAATCAAGAGGGACAGTAAGACATTTATACATCTTATAAACTTCTTTTGAACTTTCTAGTCATCAAAAAATCCTGAAATATAATGAAAATATTTTTTTTCACAAATATTGCGCAACCTTTTTAAATAGTGATAAGTAGAAATATTAAAATGATTACAATTCAAAATTTCTGAAGGAGCGTCTAACACTAAATACTGCAGTGCTGGCTGCTGAAAATTCATCAAAATTCCTCCTCTGTGCTCTCCAGGCCTGTATTCCTGTGTGGTGGTCATTTGACGACAGACTCGGGGTTTGTGGCTAGTGAGGGTTTCCCCTCTCATTACAAAGCAAACTCCAAATGCACCTGGTACATCACAGTAAGTCCAGCACCTTCAGATTCTTTTGCTTTGCTCTGTTTCAAGCCTTACATTTTCATCCCCATCAGGTTCCAGAAGGTCAAGCTGTGGTGCTCCAGTTTAGGATCTTTGATCTAGAGGCGGATCCCACCTGCCGCTACGACTACGTGGATGTCTATAATGGACACTCGTACACGGTGCAGAAACTGGGCCGCTTCTGTGGGACGTTCCGACCTGGAGCCCTCATCTCCACCTCCAACACCATGATGCTAGAGATGGCGTCTGATGGCAGCACAGGAGGAAGAGGATTTCTGGCTTATTTCAGTGGGGGGAAACCACATATCGATGGTGGGATGACTTTTTATTTTAAGTTCAAGAATAGCATTTGTTTGAAAAATAAATCTTTATTTAAAGTGAATTATAGGAAATATTATTAATAATAACACTACACGTCTTGATTTTTGAACAATTTAATACATCCTTGCTGAATTAAAGTATACATTTTTAACAGTAGAGTGGTACTGTATTCTTCTTCTTATTATTATTATTTTTTTTTTATATAAATATCTGTCAGTCATTCTAATTCTCTCTTCACCCTATTCCCTACAGAAAATCAGTTCTGTGGTGGCAGATTGACGAAGCCTCAAGGTTCAGTGAAGACACCGAACTGGCCAGAATCTGATTACCCAGCAGGCATCAGCTGCTCTTGGCACATATCTGTGGAGCCCAACATGGTCAGCCTGCAAAGATCAATTCACAGCTCTTTTTCTCTTGCATTTGTCTACTCTCAATCTGTTAAACCATTGGCGACCGTTAAGTCATCCAAGAACTAATTCTATTTAGGTTGCTAGAGACGGGCTGCTATGAGATTATGTGCATGTGGATCAATTTGAACCCTAGTGTGTGTTTATGATGAGAGCATAAACGGTATATGGGAGAATATATGAAAAACCTAATTCAGTGACATGGAAAGAGAGAGAGTGAGAGAGCGGCATGAAATGTGCATGAAAGAGCCTTTATACCCGGTGCAAAAAATAATCTTTTTACTTACAGAACTATATCAAAGTGTGTTTGTGTGTGTGCATCTGTACATGCCCAGGTGATTGAGGTTAAGTTTGAGAAGCTGGACTTGGAATTAGACTCATACTGTCGATATGACTACGTGGCCCTGTTCAACGGGGGCGAGACCGATGAATCTCGACGTATTGGCAAATTCTGTGGAGACATGCTTCCAGAGTGAGTGCAAACACAACGCACCAGATTTCATTCAAATCTATTCCTACACTGTGACATTTAATGAGTCCTTCAAAAATTCTTCTAAGGATAAGGGATTTTGTAGTTTATCTACACAGGAAAAGGATGTTGTTGGTTTCTGCAAGGTCAGTCATCCTAAGGGAAGGTTAGTGAAAGAATGTGCTTCCCAGTTAGGAATTACTTTCTCTTTACACAGTTATTCGTTTAAAAAATAAGACTTTTGTGCTGTGGAAGGTTTATGAATTACAAATAATGTTGGATATCAATTTTAAAGAATATTTTCTTCTTAAAGCAACACTTTGTAAATGTTGGCGCTCTAGCGGTTAATAAACAGAACTGCACGCATCCCGCGGAAGAACATTCTAACCGGAGCTACCTCTCCAAGTTTATGTCTATGGCGATTCACGCAGGTATGTGTTACTCCGCAGCCGTGACGATCCAAACAGGCTACAATAGTACAAAAATAATCACTTATTATAAATGTACCGTAGTTATTTGGGATAGACAAAAAAAGCTGGTTTGGTAGGTGAATTTATGATGCATTGGCTTATTATATACATTTTGCAAGTTTTGAACACACAGAAAAATGTTACATAGTGTTGCTTTAATCCAAAATTAATTGCACAAATACCAATAGATTATTTTACACTGCGTAAAATGCAATGAAAACGTATTTTATTTGTAGTAAGTGCAATAGTTTTAGATGCAATTTATACTTACAGTATAAAAGAATAGTGGCAGATACTATTTGCCTCTTTTTTATTGTATATCACATTATAAAACAGTATATAATAATATATTCAGTATATCACTAAAAATCAAAGGATACAGCCTCACTGGGATCTTACTTGATCTTATCACTAAAGCTTACGAATATGGCTTAATATCAATTAAATGTTTTTAAATTATGTTCACCCAAGTCAAATTACCTTTATTTAAATGGTGCTTTTAACCATACAGATTTTCAAAGCAACTTTACAGTATTAAATAGGAAAATAGTGTGTCAATAATGCACCCAACTGAGATGCAGTCACATCAGTAGCCCAACAAATTTCTATTTTAATTTACAAGGAGCATGTTGCCTCAAGGGGGCGAAGGGGGCCTAAGATCACACCTATTAATGGACATTTTCACTCACATTTTAAATGAATTATGTTTAACTGCTAATAGCCCATTAACCAAAAACTGAGATGGTCCTCACTGCAGAACACAAGATCCAGGGGGGCGAGGTTGGAACCAGATCCAACTCCTCCCACCTTACATATCCCTAAACCTACCTGTCTCCATACCCTGGATGGATCTTGTGTGTTTTGCTTATATAATCATTGAGAAACAAAGAATTGTCACACTGGCAAAGGCAGACAGCTAAAACATTTGTCTTTTTTTATCTCCTGCCTTGATTCTATTAAAAGATTTAGTGAGTACAGACCAACCTTTGTAATGATAGAGTAAAATGTGAACATATATTTCAGGAATTCACCACAAACCTATACAAAACCCCATTGACTTGATGGATCCAGGAGTTCAAAAATGCTAACATGTTCTCGGGGTTTAGAGCTCATTCCTGCAGCACTCAGTAATTGTTATTTGCAATAGTTTTAGAATTGTAATAATGTTCTCTGTGTTTCTTTGTATGTCAGTATGGTTGTGACCAATGGAAATGAGCTGCTGGTGCACTTTGTATCGGATCTAAGTGTGACGGCTGCAGGCTTTCTGGCTCACTACCAGAGTATTCCCCGCGGCTCCCGCACTGCCACGGCTAACCTGGACACGGCACACGGGCCAAGAGTCGGCACTTCACCTACCAAACCCACGACTCAACCAGCAAGACCTAAGCCTAAAATTAAGCCCACACCGAAAGCTCCCTCAAGACCACCTAAACCTGTACCACCCAGACCAACTCCTAAACCGAGATCAAAACCTGCACCCAAGCCTAAACCAGTCAGACCTACTCCCCCAACAAGATCAGGTGCGAGAGTCACACCAAAACCTGCAGTGAAAGTGCCAGCGAAACCTACAAAGAGGCCTACACCTAAAAACAAAGTTAAACCAACAAGTACTCCAGCAAAGCCAAAAGTAAAGCCTGGCGTCAAAGTTAAACCAACAGCAAAGCCAAAAATCAGTCCCATCTCTAAACCTGGGAACAAAACAACAACAAGAGCAGGTACAAATGCTTATTGTGTGTGACCGTCCAGTATATAGTATTACTCTGGTGTGTGCTAGAGTACATATTTATGATTTTATATGTTTCCTCCAAGTAGCCAACCCATTGTGTTCCCAACCATGCAAGCGAACAGGCACTCTCATGACCCAATTCTGCCCCAGTCATTTTGGTAAGATGCTTCATTTATTTCCCTTTCATTCTCCCCTAATTGCATGTCACAGACATGGACATTTCTATAGACCCATAAGAGGACAGTCATTTGAGGCAGACAGCTGCTCGCACAGTAATGATGGACCTTAGAACAGTGCTTACAACAAACATGGTCAAGACACTGCTAACCTGAATATATTGTAGAAATGTAATCTTCTGTAAAGTTGTGTATCAGAGGCATGCAATCATCTGATTTTCTTCCTTTATATCTCCCATAGTGGTGACTGGTAAAGTGACTTCAATTAATCCTGGATCTCAAGAAAGTGCTGAAGTTGAGGTGTCCATCATTAAGGTCTATAAGGCAGGTAGACTTCAGTTCAGAAAGAGAGGACCCACCAAATCTGCCACACTGACAGTAACATGCATGAAGTGTCCTGCACTGCGTAAAGGTGAAAGAAAAACACAAAACCAGTTCATCCACAAGCAATTGTACAACATTTAAGAAAATGTCACTGGTTGATATTTTCGGTCATTTCACTGACCTTTTCTTTTGATTGTTTATTAATCATTGTGAATTTACATTATAGGAGTGAACTATGTGCTGATGGGCCAGGTGAGTGATGAAGGACTTGCCACTCTGACCCCATCCAGCTTTGCTCTTCAGTATAAGTCCGTGCATGACAAAGCACTGGCCACCCTCGCAAAGAAAACATGCTGACCTCACAACCACTCTGACCAATCACAAGCCGGATCAAACCCACTCTGGTCTACTTTAATCAGGCAGGGAAAGGATAAATCAGATACACTAAATCCTTAATTATAAATTGCATCTTTTTATATAACTTTTTATATAACAGTTTAAGTAAATATTCTAATACTAAGGGAACAGAAGATTCAGAAATCTGTGGTATGTTATGCATCACACCAGAACCTTTCAGTCATATTCAGGGTATAAAGTACAGGATGATTTAACATTTTATGTTTATTGTGTTTGTATTATTAGCTTATATTAGGTCTGTTTAATGTATTATGCAAACATTTTGATAAGGCACAACATATTCATTATAAATGATAAAGCTCCTTTAATTAAAGATGGATGACATGTAAAATATGAATTTATCAGCCTTCATCTTTTCAAAAACGAATCAAAATTCAATAATTTTAACAATACATAACATTGAGTGTATATTTGCATATTAATACTAAACCATAACTGCTAATCATATCTACACTACAGTTCAAAAGTTTGTGGTTATGTTAATGAAATGTTTCTTTATTTGATCCAAAAAATACAGTAAAACCAGTAATATTGTGAAATATTACCATTTCAAAGAACTATTTTCAATTTGAATACATTTAGAATATTTATTGAGTAATTTATTCCTGTGATTGCAAAGCTATACTCCAGTCTTAAGCGTCACATGATCCTTCAGAATTCATTTTATGCTGATTGGTCCTCAAGAAGCGTCTCTTATTAATATCAGTGTTAAAAAAGATTTTGTGAAAACCATGATGCAGGATTTTTTATGAATAGAAAGATTTTAAAAAATAATTTCCCTTTTGATCAATTTAATGCATCCTTGTTGAATAAAACCAATTTCTCATTAAAAAAAAAAACCTTATTGAACTTTAACTTTTGAATGCTACTGTGGATTTATTACACTATACCATTAACTAAAACTCTGTAAAAACAATCATGTCCTGACATGTATGTTTTGACAGCATTGTGAAAAGAGCCTCAGAGGATTTCCTCCTTGAGCTGAGAGTTCCAAGCCAATAGAAAACAAACAGCTGTATGTCTCCATCAAGTGGACACTTCTAGAATGAGGTGCTGTGTTTAGTGTCTGCAGTGTGCTGGAAAAGAGCCAAAAAAACAAACCTATGGAAATTGTATCCGGGTCAATATCACCATAGAGTGACAATATTTAAACATTTTGGTTTTCATTTTCCATTCGCTTTATGTCATATCATAAATAGTATATATATATATATATATATATATATATATATATATATTACATATATTAGCTGAGCTCCCACACATTATTATTATTATTATTTTTTTAGATAATTATGGGCCATTATTCAAGCATAAACCATAAGATATGTCCACCCTGTAATGGACATATATATTACTGTTAAATATGTTTTCATTGCAAAATTAAGATGCTAAGATGTTTCTCAAAAGGTATGATGACCCTTTCCTAAACAGGTTAATTTAAAAAAACATTTATAATACTAATAAATAATATAATTACATCCTCAATCACATTGATATGCATGTGACAGCAAAATAACACACATCCTCTTACACAAAACAAAAAAATCTAGAAAACGTATCTAAAGAGCCAAATAATGCTTTGCCTTGTATAACACACCCAAAAGAGTTCCTTATGTGCAGGACACCAAGATGCACCCTGAGTGATATTGACCCATTCCTTAGTTACAGTAATTTCCCTACAATTCATTCAAGGTGTCTGTCCCACACTGCTGTCTATTTAAAGATCGGAGGTCATTGCTGCATATCCAAGATATATGTATGTGTTTTGTGCTTTGGTGTTTGCTTTGTGAAATAAGAGTTATAAGAGAGTTACACTGCATTAGTCAATCACACACACACAGACAAACACACAAAGCCGGATATGTAAATATAGGCAAATTGACACCTGCAGACATGGAAATGTTAACATAAAATCCTTCTCTCAAAGGATTTCTCAGCTTAACATTTCATTTAAAGCACTTATTTGGTCCCACTTTCAGATGGCCTTAACTACTTTGTATTTGCATTTAAATTAATCATTTGATACAATCCACTTATTGTGTACATACGTTTCTACATTGTACTTATATTTTAAAAATACCTGTATGTAATAACATATTTTAGTTGCACTGTTGACCCATCTCTTGAACCTCAACTAACCCTTAAACCTACCCATACCACCAAACCTGTCCCTAACCTTACCTTATATTTTGATTTAAGTACATAGTAGTTAAGGCTCCCAATATAAAGTGGGACCACTTAATTTATTCTGATTTCATCTTATTCACATAAAATAAAAAATGCACATTCATACATCTTTTACAAATGAAACACAGACCTGATTTATCATTTAAATTTATTGATCTAGTTGAATGGTTGATCTATTAGATGAAATACATAGAAATAGAAGCAGTACAATAACTCTTATATATTAATATCCACTAAACTGACAAGTCTTCTTGTTTCATATTCAAGCCTATATCCTAATAAGTAAGATATATTAGCATGTTCTACTCAAGTAAACCATGATTATAATCTCGCACTACAGCATAGTTTCCAGTGCATTAAGATTATGAATCTGTCTTCTCCCCTGAGAACTAAAACTGTTCTAGACAAACTGTTCTAGAACTAGAATTTCTAATCAAGCTGTTTCAAACAGAGTTTTTAAATATTCATATTTTGGTGTTTTCTCCAGAGCGAACATATTTTATAGAGGTTTAGTCTCTTGTACATTTGATTTGTAGAGTATAACTATATACATCTTATTACAGGTGTGAGGTCTTAGCATAAGGTGAGCAATACGACCGCACAAAGTTGTCAGACCTGCACAATGGCAAACAAATGTCGCAAGCAGCCCAACAATGCTCTTGTCAAAATTGCTGAAACCTTCCGGTTCTAAAGAGTTGTCCGGTTTTGTAGACAACCCAGCCTAATCTATTAAAGCTGGATAAGATGTGGGTCCCTGTCAAGATCACAGACTAGTGCAGAAACATTATGGTAATTTATGTGCAAATAATAATTCTGTCTAGACGTGTGCAACACAGTGCAATGTAACAAATTATTTATCTCAAAACTGGATACAGACCGAGGCTTTACAACTCAAGTTATTAATGAATAACAAATGAATCCCTGTAAATGATGAAATATATTTAAAACTGAAAAAAAGAAAATGCTATAAGATATCCTCACACCTATTGCAACTATTCGGCCTGCTTGACTTTGAAATTGGAGGACAGAACAACAGAGACATAACATCTTTTTTGACAGCCACAATATCTGATTCAACAATTATCTCAATTTGTCATTCACAGCAACAAAAAGACGTGTTCACACTGAAATTCACAAATATTGTTAAACCACGCCAAACTCTCAGACTAAATAACCTGTATGTTTTGTCAACAGGTGTTTCACTAAAGCACTTAACACACTCTCTGATAAGAGCACCATTTACTGAAAGAATCTGATTGGATGAAAGAAAGTTCAACTACCCAGAAAGACCAGTGACAACTCATGGCTGTAAACAGTCCAATAAAGCTGAATACAGCCAACTAGTAGCACTTTCTAGACCGGCACCTGATCGAAGTTATTAATTTACCACAGACATTTTTGTGTAGCCCATGACTACAGTTAACCTGTGTCTTCAAAACTGGCCTTTACAGTAAAAACAGTACTTGTTGATATGTTTTTCAACAATATGGCTTTGTTTTTCTCCTTTCAGTCTAACCACCAAGGCCTTCAACCAAATGTCAAGTCATAAAGAAGCATATACAATCAAAAGCAATGCATAGTTACAGTAGATCATGATAAAGCATTTCAACTGAAATCTACGGTTACTACCTGTGCTGCCACACAACTTAATTAAGGTCTATAATTGAAAATATTGATAGTATAGAGTGAAATGTAAGGTTCATTAAACAGTGAAGGGTGTAGTTTATCGCTGCAGTGATGTAAACTCCGCCCCTCTCATTTCCCTTTGCTTCAAACAATTTGGCTGAAGCTATTTGTGTTTGTGTGCACTTCCTGTTTAAAGGGTTTGTTTTAAAGAAGGAGGAAATGTGAGTGGGCGGATGAGAAGAAAAAGACAGACAGCGATAGACAGATAGGCTAAGAAAGACTATTTCAAAGATGAAGAGTGTTACTATATAAGGTGTCTAGTAAAAGCTCAATAATGCGTCATTTTAAAACCTTCTTGAGTGAAAATTATGAGAACTTTCTGGAAACCAAAAGGTACATTCATAAATAGAGACCCTGGAGAGCAAATGAGTCAGCTTCCTGATTACAGAGCAGCAAGGACTTTGACCACCCGACAGCTAAAAAACAGCCTCCCTCCAAAGTCCTTACAATGAAACCTGCTAAAACATTTACGATTTTTGCAAAGAATGCCTACTGAGCACTTTTCAGTGGCCATATCAAAAGGTATAGTTCACCTCAAAAATTGAATCTGTCCTCATTTACCCACCCTCATTTCATTACAAAACATTCTTTACTACATGGAATGCAAAAAGGTTCAAATATGATCTCGACTCTGAATATACCAGTAGTCATATGGATTCATTTCGTGTTACCTTTACGTCCTTGTTAGAGCATGAAAGTTTTGGGTCCCATTAAAAAAAAATCAATTATCTTGTGCTTTGCAAAAGAAAGAAAGCCATATGAGTTTTAGACAACATGAGGGTGAGTTAATAATCACAATTCTCATTTTTGGGTGAGTGATCCCTTTTAAAATGATTGAAACGAGTTCATACTGCAGAAATCATTTAAACATTGTTCAAAAATGAAAATCCAAAACAAGAACTTTAAACCTGACCAGTACACAGCGTCTCTCCTAATGTCCCTTTAGCTTTTTTTGCTCTGGTGCGTAGATGTGATACGCCCGCCAACCAAAACGGGCTATAATGCATGCTATGCACCCCTGCAGGAGCAACATGACCCCATAGGTGGACCAGAGTGTTGGTCCAGGGAGCTTAGGTGGCATTGCAGGTGATAGTACCAAAGTTGGGTTGAGAAGCACAGCCTGCATCTCTACTTTGATCATTTGCATCTCATCCAGGATCGACAGGAAGGTGCAGCAATGGAACCACTGATGGCTGTGACCCCAGATATCAAAATTCCCTGGAGAAAGACGTTCTGGGATCTTGCTGATATTGAAGAGGGCAGACACCACCAGCCAAAAGCAATGGCGGTAGAAGAAGACAGCCATGGTGGAGAACAGATGAGGGGAGGAGGATGACGGCGAGCTCACGGAGAGGCGGTAGAAGATGGGAGTGGAGGAGATGAAAAACGGAAGGAGGAAGACAAGGGTGCGGACAGCATAGCGGTACTTCCGCCAGCACTGTCTGGTGTTACAGCAGGTGATGATGCATATGATAGCGACCAGACAGGAGGATGGGATGTAGAGGCTTTCAAAGAACAGCTGGAAGTGAGTGGGAGAAGATGCAGAGGGCCAAGCCTCATCATCGGCGTTTAGGCTCTTCCTTTGAGTAGAGTTCAGTTCCCTGAATTCAATCTCTGGTATTCCTGCTTGAGGATGGATGTAGTAGTAATATGCCAGTGAGGAACCCACTGTATACGCACTAATAGTGCCATAGTCCACAAAGAAACAGATTTCACGAATGATGAGGGACATGGAGTTGAGAAGATGAGCCAGGCTGCTGGCTAGCAGCAGGTACAACACTCCCAGAAAGTAGTTCCAGAAAGGGTAGAAAAAAGGATTGCTAGGTTCAGGCGCTCCTTCCCACGTGAAAACCTCCACAGAGTGAAAGGCAAACACAAAAATGGGGAGGAAATGTGTCCAGAAGTTTCCGGTCTCATTGGTGGGACGAAAAGCAGAGGCTAGGCACTGCCGCAGACTGTAGTTGGGGAAACGATAACCAGACAGAATGAAGTTCTCAGTCACTCTTGGTGGAACATCAGTGTGACGTAGTAATGGAAGTGAACACATGATTTGACCCACCAAAAGACGAATTCACTGATGAGCAATAAAAATATCTCCTGAGCTTAGAATCATTGTTGAATTAGATTTTTAAACTGATCACACACATAGCTAGCACTACGAAATTGAAGGCAGTAATTAAATAACTAGTATTGCTTACAGAACGCTTGACTGTCAAACTGTATGACATCACAGAGGCAAAACTGTCATTTTAGTAATCCTTTAGAATCATTTATGGAGGTCATGTGCAGATTTCAGCAGGCAAAGGCAAATACCATGGCTCAATACAAATCCAAACAGCATGTGCTGAAATGACTGTGGATTTAGCAGAAATGAATAGTCCTGGTGTTGCAAGTGCAAAGGTCAACGGCTCCAGGTTCTCTTTTTCCGTTAGCTCAAGTCTTTTCGTTTAAAAACTATGAACGATTAAAAAACAATCACCGAGCATGCTCCTCTACACTGTTCAAGTCTTCCAAGTCGTTCATGTCACCTGAGGTTCACACGACTTCGTGCACACATATGAGCAAACAGTGAGCTTGTTTTTCTGTGCTGAAGGTCTCGTTCGCTTCTCACTGCGACTGCATCTCTTCTGCATTAAAGCTTTCGAAAGTAGGTCATGTGGGACACCGTCGCGCACCGGCCGGTCTCTGAAAACGAGCTTCTCTCCTCAGTGTTTTATTAATGCTCCGCCTTGCATAATTCATCGGGCAGATTATCGCGTGCTGTCTCGTATGAAGATGCGCCGTAGAATAGCAGACGATCTCAAAATCAGCCGTTTCGTGCAGTCTCACTGCGGTGTTTTATCTCAGAACGGGAACAGAGAGCACGTCTCACGATTCAGCGGTTTGTGTGCCGGCTAATTCCTCTATTTTCGCCCATGTTAAATACAGTTGTGTTGGTTTAAGCGTCTCTTCGCTCAACATTCGCATTGCGGTGCTGTGTGATCCGTCACGAGCTCTTTTCCAGGAAGGAGATTTTTCATTTCTGCTCGACAGCACTTCTAAATAAACAGTCAACCGGCTGAAGTCCCTTTATCGTTCGATTGCCCTTGACTTCTTGCACAAATGCCGGCTGTGAGGGGCTGGAGGACTGTCTGTACTGTAGCTCTTGTCCGGACGTTACTTAATCAGGATAAAAGCGTCCGTGTTGCCAGCTCCAGCAAAGCAGCGCAGCGTGATGTGTGTGTTTGTAGTCAGTCATACGAGCTTCAGTTTCACTAAAAGTGTTCAACAAATTCTCCGTCAGCAACCGCCGGTGTCTCTCTTTATCTGTGTCTCTTTCTCACACAGACACTTGTGTGGGCTCTATCTTTCTCCCCCACGCGCTGGGCAAAACACTCGCCGAAGGCTACGGCATTTACAGCTTCTGACTCATGACCGATTTCACGTCTTATTTTACCGCAAAGTTAATATACTTTACAATACATCAAATGACAGTTTTAAATTTGGCTCAGATCGCAAACGAAACTTGTGCTTCTGCAGATATTTGTGTTTACACATTTACAAAAATATCCGTTTTGTGTCACATGAGTAAAAAAAAAAAAAAAAAGATTTGTTACAGTGTAAACGAAGCCTTATTTACACAATACAGTGCTAGCTGAAGTTTCTCATTCTGCCTCATTGAGCTCTTTTTTCAGTTTACTAGCAATAAAACAAAATTTTAATCACCCATACAGAGGGCTACCCATTTATCACTTCTAGGCCATCTGAATTGTTCAAATTGACACCATGACATTTCATGAAACCGCACTTTCACAGCAAACAGCACATGCTGTTAACCTCTTAGCATTACTGTTAAATTATTCACAACTCACACACATCTAAACTTCTGAGTCCTCCAGCATAAGCAGTCTATGAAGTCCCTCTGTAAGCATGCCAGGTGGCCCTATGATGGAAGAATAGTGCTATCATTAGAGAATATTGATTTGTTACATGGGCCAGCTGGCAGAATGGATAGCAAATGTCTGATTGTGCTGATTTTGGATTATTTCGACAGCATATTGTGATGGGACAGTATTGGTTATTAGTGACTTACAGTATCATAATCAGCCTTTCATATCAAAAACACCAGGCCTTTTGGAAAAGTAGCAGCAGCAGTAGTAGTTTAATATTTTAATAAACTCATTTATATTTTAAACCTTTCTCACGCGCTTGGACTCCTCTGAAGATCATATTTTATTAAGACATTTTAATAAAATATTTAACATGTTTTCCTGTCATTTAAATGTGAGTAGGTCAGTGGGCTTTATACTCTGTGTGGGCATACTGTAGTTCTCACATAAAGTTTTGAATACTGTTCTACATAGCATGCAGTATACTGCCAATGTCGGTGCAGTATCATAAAAATGCCAATTATGCTGTGCTGTGTATTTGGTGACCACCTTCCTGAGGACTAGTCAGGCAAGGCCTCTGTGGGTATTGAAGTATACTAGTTTATAGATGAGATGAAAGATGAATTCAGTGCCTGTGGAGGTGAAATAGGAGTAGGTGCAGCAATGAATATCAGATGTGTCGCCATAGCTATCAGATGTAAACCACAGACTTCACCCTTCAGCAGAGTACATGCTTCATATACAGTACAGAACAAACCAGAACTAAGATTAAATTGGAAGCCCCCAGCACTAATACCTCAAACAAGTTGAGACTGATTCTCGTCTGCAAGAGTCAAGATCTCAGGTATTTGGAGGTATGCATTAGAGACTAAACACCTGAGCATTTGAATATTACTGATTTAACCATTTGCTGTTATCACAAATGAATGCTATAGTAATGATTTATACATCAGCTCCTGTATCAGACAGTGTCACCGATGACAGATAAATGACTTCATGGGAAGTGAATCGTTCCCTCAGCTCTTGAGAGGACATAGGAAAGGGTTAATCTGCAAATAGGATAAGAGGATAAGAACAGCCCCATGTGGCAGTTCGCAGAATTACATAGCTTTTATGATAAAGGCAAAGGCATTGTTAAAGAATTACAATGCTAAGACCTAAGATAACAAACAGATGGATGGTCGAATGCACTTGAATTTCAGAAGAGGAAGAACAGATGTGTATTTGTGTCACCTGATGCCTGGAGGGTGCTGATCCACGTGACGTGCGAGGGATCGTCGGTCTGAATCCCACAGAGGTACATGACCACACACAGGTTTTGTATAGTCTTTACAACATGCTTTGTGAGTGATGCATTGTGGTTTTTCGTCCCATTCAAAAAGATTATGACCCACAAACAAACAAGTCCTTTCTTTCCAGTTTGAAACGAGACAAAACATTAAAAGCTGCTGAACTGAAAACACACTCTGGCATGATCCAACATCCGGACACATACTCACCAATCATCATGTCTGGTTCTGGACCCCGGTGTAGAAACAGGGCTCAAAAATAAGGTTTCTTTTTTCCTGCTGGCGCTATAACTAAGATTTCCATTGGCCCTGCCAAATGTTTCCTGGCCCAAATAGAATAAATATTTTAGCTGAATTAATGTTAACCTGTTTTAACCAAAAAAAAGTTATAATGTAATTCAAACAGTATTTACTATAATAAAACGTATGCCAATATACGTATTTTACATTTTTTTTTTTACCTTTTTCTAGACTATTCTTTTTCCAGACCATCACAAGTTATGCTTGCAGTTTTGACAAAGTCGAGTAGTTACCAAAGAAAACTGAATATTTACATTTGCATGACAAAAAATACACAGTAGCTAGATGATCACTGAACACAAGATGTAACAACACAGCACTGACCTTACAGGACAAGTGTCGGTTCTGTTAACAAAAGTTTAAAGGTCACCTGAGGGAGAATGATGTATATCTATTAGAAAGATATAAGTGTAAACAGGAACTTAAATTCTAAAGTCATCCTTTGTTTTAAAGGCCAGATAACAGTATACAAAGCAGTGAATTGAGGAAATGATGAAATGAGACGTCAAAGTGTATTGTAATCACCTGTTTTAACACATGCTGTCCCTGAGCTAATCACAGTTTCCATCCCGTCACCCAAATATGGACTATAGTTGGCAGCATGTAATAAGGAGCACTTGACACTTACTATACCTCCTCACTGCTGTGTTATAAGTTCATTAAAGCATTCCTTCTACTACAGTTCAAGTGTTCATATGTCCATGAATAGAACACCACAGACAGAGCACCAGGGAATAAATCTCCTCTGAACTTACACCTACTTCAGCTTGAGCTGTTCCTTCAGTTCCTGTTTCCTGAGGACATCATGTCCATTTTTGTTAACACCCTGTGTACTTTCACAAACCTCCCCTGAACACTTCACTTTCATTGTTTGCATATTGTGAAATAAATGCTGACCTCACTGTGTCGGTTTTCACTGACCACCAAAACAATACAACAAAAAAGCAGAAGAACACAATGATGGTGAAAAGTGTGTGTGAGTGTGACTACAATCAATACAAAGCTATTCTTAGTGACTAGTGAAATGTCTAGCAGACAATGTTGTCATCCTGCAGGCTATGATTATCATTCAATCGATGTATGAACCAGCTTTCCACATGCCATCTCAGTCATTTTACATAAAATTAGTTAAACGCCAGCAGTTGTACATGACACAGCCTCTTCTACTACTATCAACAAGTAATCTACAGAGCAATCATGATAAAGCACTCAGCTTTTACAGAGCAAATAGTGCAAATGAGATGTACTCATACACAAAAGCCCTTTACTGCTCCCTGATGGCCATCATCCATCATCCATCAGACTGAACATACAAATGCATTTACTGAAGACAGCCATCATTTCTCTCTCTCTCTCTCACACACACAGTTTTTTTTATTTCTCTCATAGGACAATCCGTTGACTGCCATTGATTTTTATACTAAGCTAATGATATTTTCTGTCATTTAAAACCTATACATCTCATCCCACTCCATTTTCAGTTTTCAGGCTGTGGCTAGACCCATAGAGTCGCCAGAAGAAAGAAGAGAATAGGTCATTTCCTCTCATGTTTAATTCACAATCCATTATGGGCTATTAAATATAATGGAATGGACTATGCAGTCCCCTGGCATTACAGTAAATATTATTATGTTGTCGTACAGTTTTTGGTTGTTGCTGCATTAGTTGAAGTTTACTCTAGTGTAATATTTGGTTGAGTCTTACATTTAATTGCCAAAGGAGAACTGGAGCTGAGAATGTTGTGGCATGTGGCAGTAAAACTAAAAGATTCAGCTAAAAAACACACCATGTCAATGAATTTAATTCAGTATTTATGTTTGTCAGTGGTTTTCAACCAGAGAGCTGGGCCCTCAAGAGGAGATCAAGATCACTTCAGCATTTCAAATAAGACAAAACACGCATACTGTTCCCATCTTGGAGCAGAGGGGAGCCGAATTCTAAAAGAAGGATCTATAAAAGTCTGGTTAAGTAATAAAAACTGAAAATGCAATTCCCATTCTTATATATTTTTTTGTATACTTAAATATATTTAAAAGTCATGTCGAGATCCAAACTATTTTATTGGGAAGAAATCATAAGTAAATTCATATCCTTACCTATTAAATCAATGTGAACTAAACTATAAAGCACCAAATCAACATATCCAGATATCTTACCTACCTCCTCATTGACAAAATCTAATGAATTTGCATCCTAAACCTCAAAGAGTTAATCGGCAATAAAAATTTAACTCCACAAAGAGAAAATATTTTGCCTTTGACACAGGCCTGTTGTTTTGGCTTATGCAGTTATTTAAGCTTTTTCAGAGTCTTTAATATTAAAGTCTGTCTCTCTCTCTTGCCATCTTTTTCTCCTGTTTTTCAGTGTTGCGTTTTGTGGGTCTCTCTCTCTGAGTGATACCACCACTTCAAAAAATC
This sequence comes from Carassius gibelio, assembly GCF_023724105.1. NCBI lineage: Eukaryota > Metazoa > Chordata > Actinopteri > Cypriniformes > Cyprinidae > Carassius > Carassius gibelio. The sequence continues at coordinate 26,397,324 of NC_068402.1, read as the reverse complement.
TCAGCATGCTTTTAAATAGTTACAACCCCCACCATCTCCCCCTGCTGAGACCAAAGAAACATTCAGATGAGTTATTCACCATCAACACACTCTTCCTATCATATAAGAAAATCAATAAGTGTGTCTGAACATGACCACTGGTTAGAAGACTTGAAACAGCTGCAATAAGTTTGTGTGTGTTACCAAATAATTATTTAGATTTAAAACTAAAAATACTAATACCTGCTCCGATCTGCTGTGGACACAAGGGGGCGCTGTGGGGCAATTATGAAAATACAAAAGAATAGAGCTGTTTAGTTTACAGTCCTAAAGTCTGGAAAAGCATTGGCATTTGAGTTATGGGTTCCCTTAGGATTTTTTTAATGGGTTTTTGGAATACTGGTTTTCAATTTAGTAGTACAAAAATCTGTGCATACTATTGACGTGTGATGCTATAGTTACACATTTTAAGTTTTACACAATTAAAATCAATATTTAACCTATTTAAGGTAAAATTATATAAAATCTGGAAATGCAATCAAGCAGCTGTAATCCTTATCCTTACTTATAAACACAGACACAAAAATAAAGTGTCCTGTACTTCTATCATTAAGATACACATGAAATTGTTACAATAAATTTACTGCAACACTTCAATTTTAGGGACCAATTCTCACTATTAACTAGTTGCTTATTAGCATGCATATTACTAGCATATTGCCTCTTTATTTGTACTTATAAATGATCATATTCTACATCCCTTCGTCCTACCCAATACCTAAACTTAACAACTACCTCAATAACTATTAAAGGGATACTCCACCCCAAAATGTAAGTTTTGTCAATCATCATTTATTGATATATATAACATTTTACATATTACTTTAAACAATGTTTCATGTTACATTGTTGAATCATAGATAAGTAAATTAGCATATGTGTGTGTTAACTGGTCGACTGTCATACTTACACAATAAAGATAAGAATAAAGATGATTTAAAATAAAGATGACGGAAAAGAAAATAGGTAAATACGAGGATGAAAACATCATGCCTGATCTACAACGGTCATCTAATGCTGCTTACATCACCTTACATAATTTGCTTACAAATTATTACAAGTGCGTATGTCTACGGTTCAACAGTTGGCCAGGTTCAGTGACCATGGAAAGATCTGTGGGAAATGGGTTTACATCACTTTAGGTGTATCTGAGAAACGTTTCTCCCATAAATACCTTAACCTTTCAGTTTTCCTTCATAGTGCAGCCATCATCATGTGAACGCTGTCACTCGACCTCACCTGTGTGAACAACAAGATTGTTTCTAAACTTCACATTAGACCTAATCCTGTACTATGAGGAACCTTCAGTGTACCTTCAGAGTCCACTCAAACCTCCCTTTAGTTCAAAGTTGGACTCGTCTGGTCCCGAGATAACACAATCTGGCCCTCAGTGGACCAACTCCAGCTGACTTGCAGAAAAGGGCAGAACGCCACTAACATAGTAAGCAATGCCCAAAGAAAGAAGGGCGATGACCAGCAGCAGCAGCAGCACCCTCCAGAAGCCCAAGTCCTCCACAAACTCCTGCCAGGTGGAGCGAAAGCTGGACAGCACACCCTCGCTGTTCTGCAGGTTTGGATTCAACAATGAATGGCTCTCCATCGCACTAGGAACAAAGGTATTTTGTTAAGAAAAAAGGTACTAAAAGGTGTCAAATAACTAAAACATGTAAGTGTGCAAATCTAACCTCTCGCTCTCAGCCATCTGCATGGCTTCAAGTTTGGAGTGGGCTCCTCTGTTGAAGCCCTTGACCTCTTGCTCTTCAAGTCCTTCTAGTAACCGAATGGCATCTTTATTGACCCCTCTCCTCTTAGCCAGCACCAGTGGTGTCGAGCCATTGTGGTTACTGTTCAAAAGTCAGAGAACGAGCGAGAAATTTACATAGAGTCAGATAATGATCATAATGACATCATTACAGCTACAGTAAAATAATAAATGAATATGATACGTCTTTGAAAAAGTGCAACATTTATTTTCTATTTTATGAAAGTGGTGGCTAACATTGGTGGATATGGTAACCACGGAAAATTTAAAATTTTAATAAATATAATTAATATAATGAATTGAATAATAATGGGGTACAACAGAAGGTAAGCCAGGGTAAAAGTTGCAGTTGATTATATTTCCCTTTAGAGAAAATGGTCTTGTTGATTTCCAGTTTTGCACAAGATAACTAAATTCAAAGTAAGTTTAAAAAAGTAATGTCAATGTATTTAGTGAATATAAGTATTTTTTAATTCTTAAATTCCAAAATAATTATACAAATCACTTTATTTATCAAAATAATCATAATATGGACATACAAAATTGATTACTAAAGCTTAAGCGAATTTGAAGAAGTATTTTATGCAAAACATGTTGTTCATTATTATTTATTACTATAGCTAAATTATTTGTATCAAATACTTTTTATGATTTTCTTCCTGTAAATGTGTAGCTCCATCAATGTTAAAAAAAGTTGTTTTTTTCTGCAATCACACACTATGGGAGTAGTAAAAAGCACAAGTGTGCCACAGTATTAGTGACGTTGTACATTACATACACATTCATCACTAACAACAAACATTCAATTATTCAAATAAATATATTGGCTTATCTCACCAAATATCAATCTTGAGGCCGTTGGACACCAGGAACTGAATGGTGTCCACATGTCCACACAGGTGCAGTGCAGTGTTGCCCTGATAATCGGTGGCCAGCAGATCTGCACCGAACTTGTGCAGGAAGCGGCAGATGTCCACATTACCTCGCGCCGCTGCCAGATGCAGACCAGTGCGGCCCCTGTGGTCACGAATGTTGGGGTCACAGCCAGCCTCCAGCAGACGTCTAGCAAAACTCAAGTCCCCATCGACACAAGCCTGCAGTAACGGCACACTGGTCTGTGACGAGTCACTGATGAAGACATATGACATGTCTGAGTCGGTCTCCGAAAATTCCAGCGTAACTGAAAAACACAATAATGGAGTGAATCTCACGAAGCCTGGTCAATTCTTCTCACACTCAGACACAACCATCACTAAAACTCCAAAACTGTTAAACTTAGAATCAAAACTTCATAATACAACACTGAATAATACAGCAATCCCATAATTTTGTACTGTATATACATAGACAATTAAATATTTTCAGCAGTGAGAGGTGTTGTTCTTGTTTTGTAAAGAAATCTTAAGAAATTAAAATTAAATGCTACTTGTTGTTAATGTTTGTTTTATGAGTGACAAAGTTTTTTAGTTGGTAATTTTATTGGATTTTGAATGCCATGTAATATAATACTGTATTAGTGTAATATTCCTTTGTGTTACTCTAGCATTAAACTATATTACATTAATGCAAATTAAGAACAATATAAACAGGGGAAGCAACACTGATAAGCCGACACACCATATCATTTTTAAACATCCAATGAAAATGGCTGTCTAATTATATCATTTTAAAACTAAGCTAGAAATTAAATGCAACTAAGTATGATTTATTTATTTGTTTGTTGTTTTTTGCCAATGTTCTGTGTTTGTAAATAAGAGAAGTGGCTCTACTTAGTCCTGAAATAAAACATCTGACACATAACAAGTGATTAATGGACTAACATACTGTGCCCTTAAATGTAAAATATAGCTGATTACTTTTTGATGAGCTGAAATATGTCCTAGTCCTAAATGATGAAAAGAAAACGCTGGCACTAAGACCAGCTGGTCATACTCGAATAAGTCTCAATGGATTATATTCCTCAGCAATCATGCATCATTAAGCTTTGGACTGCTGAGCCACTGACTGTTTATCAAAGCACCTGCACCCTTCAGCTGATCATGATCTGCAGTGCTGGAGCAGCCCACTGCTAGATGATGCTGACTAATGTAAAACCAGCCATCTTTAATCTCTGTGGAGTTTATTCCTCTAAATTCAGAACAGAGACCAATCTGCCGCTGGTATTAACAAGCTCCAGTATGTTAACTGTGATATAACGTTTGTAAACATGTCATTACTGTAAACAGCTGTGTAATACTCTACCGCTGCATGTTTATACGCGTGCATAAGAGAACTACTATCATCTGAAATAGACTCAACAATAAGACATATTATATCACACTTTAATGGGTTTGTGTGTACCTGTTATGTGAAGCAGTATCACAGGAGAAATGTTTTGAGCTTCTTCAAGTCCCGTTGCTTACGTCTATCTGTGTTGTTTGTGTTACTACAGCTGCAGTGATGACTGTGCTTTTGAGCGCGTACAGCGCCCCCTACCGCTGTGGCGCGCTACTGCCTAATAGAGAACATACTATTGAATAAATCTAGTGGGCGCTTTCGACCATGCTTTCGACCAAGCGAAGTTACGCCCTTACGCCCGTCTTGCAGTCTGCAGACAGACCCTTCTCCTTTCGACGCTTTCATGAAGCTTCGAAGCTTGAAAGACATTTTTAATTGTACAACATATATATATTTTTTTTAATGCTGTTCCTTTAAACTTTATAATCTAAGGATCCTGAAAAAAATAATTGTAAAATGTTGAGCAGCACAACTGTTTTTAACACTGATAATAATAAGAAATGTTTATTTTTTTTTAGCAACAAAATCAGCATACTTGAATAATTTTTGAAGGACCATGTGACACTGAAAACTGGAGTAATTAATGTAAAAAATTCTAGGTTTTTGCTTTGCCATTGCAAACATTTTAAAATATTAAACAATACAAAATTTGTATTTATTTATTTTTTATTAAATAAATCCAGCCTTGGTGAGCAGAAAAGACATTCCAAGTGACATTTCAATCTTACCAACTCTAAACTTTTGAATGGTAATGTATATTTTGTTACTATTATAACTTTTTTTTATTACTATGCAATCTGTATGATATAACATAATCGTATAACCAACATACAGGAAGTCATTTTATTGTCAGAAAGGCCATATCGGTAGACAATCAATGTCTCTTTTGTTTGTTTGTTTATTTGAATATGTAAATAAATTTTAAAAAATACAAATAAAAATGTATATACATACAGGCATGCATACATATATAAAATTTAAATAACAGCCAAATTAAGTCATACTTCTCAGCACAATCTTTCCATATTATTGTAAATAACAAATAGAAATTCTCATGTTCAAAGGGAGTAGGAAGAAGTTCATAACAAACTTTTCAGGTCCTACCCCATTTCTCTATTTTTATCCTTTAATTAAATACAAAACAATTTGATGCTTCACTTATATATACATCTTTACATACATCCTATAGATATAGATATATATATATATATATTACATACAACCTACCTTCTGTTCACATAAACCTATACATAGATACAGATGCATACACACCTTCCCATTTTTCTTCTTTCTTTTCCATCTATCTATAACAAATCTAATAATAAAACCTCCATACTATACTTAACATGTAGACCAATGAATCTGTATACAATACTATCTCAAGTCCTTTTCGTATTCATTTACTATATTCAGTTTAAATAATCTTTTAAAATGACTTATTGTTGTACATGATTTCATCTCTTCACTGCAGCTGTTCCATACAATAACTTCTTTGGTTGTGATGCTTTGATATTTAGAATTTGTTCTTATAGATTTCTTTTTAAATACAAAAGTTACACACGCTCTTAAAAGATATTTTATCATTATAGTCAAAAATATAAAAAATATAATAACATGCAAAATTAGTTTAGGTTATCAACTTTTTAGTGGTATGATCCCAAAAATTATGAATTATGTATTATAATTTTTAAGGTCTAAAGAAAATATATTATTTGAAAAAAAAAAAAAAAGTACATAATCCTAGAAATATTTGTTTTATTTAGATTTAAAAAATACCACATCGGATATCTATATTTATAATTATTTCCTTATAAATCAATTAATTTCAACACACTAGACACATCTGAACCAAAAGCATGTGAATTTTCATATGGTAATGTGGTAATGGGCTAAAGTCATATCTTATTTTTGAAGTTCTGCCTAAGCATACAGTAGTTATTCAGCTGTAGAACTGTCCTAGTGCCATTTAGTTTGGCAAACTTTGACGACTTGCAGCCAAACTGTGCCTAGCAAACATAAAAAAAACACACAAAAAAACAATTTAATTCCTTCTATCATTGAGAATTGGAAATCAATGTTTCCTTTGTTTTCAGAAATCATACCAGTCCTTTCTTTAAAGAGATCCTTCTCCTCTTCAACCCAATGAGTTTATGCTCCAGAACTCTTCAACAATGTCCTACAAAGACACTCTGAATGAATAACTGTAATAATACAAACACATACACACTACCATTCAAGAGTTTGGGGTTGGTAAGATTTTTTTATGCCTTTTTTCATCTCTTATTTTCACCAAGGCTATTTGATCATAACAGTGAAATATTATTAGAAATTAAAATAACAGTTTATATATTAAAATGTATTCCTGTGATAGCAAAGATGAATTTTTAGCATTTACATTGGTAAATTCTACAGTATCTCCAAAACTCACCTCTCCAGCGATCTCCTATACTCACCTCAAGTCTCCAGCGATCTCCTATACTCACCTATGAGTCTCCAGCGATCTCCTGTACTCACCTGTGAGACTCCAATGATCTATACTCACCTGTGAGTCTCCAGCGATCTCCTATACTCACCTCAAGTCTCCAGCGATATCCTATACTCACCTCAAGTCTCCAGCGATCTCCTATACTCACCTATGAGTCTCCAGCGATCTCCTGTACTCACCTGTGAGTCTCCAATGATCTATACTCACCTGTGAATCTCCAGCGATCTCCTGTACTCACTTGTGAGTCTCCAGCGATCTCCTATACTCACTTGTGAGTCTCCAGCAATCTCCAATACTCACCTCAAGTCTCCAGCAATCTCCTATACTCACCTGTGAGTCTCCAGCGATCTCCAATACTCACCTAAAGTCTCCAGCGATCTCTTGTACTCACTTGTGAGTCTCCAGCGATCTCCTATACTCACGTGTTAGTCTCCAGCAATCTCCTGTACTCACTTGTGAGTCTCCAGCGATCTCCTATACTCACTTGTGAGTCTCCAGCAATCTCCAATACTCACCTCAAGTCTCCAGTGATCTCCTATACTCACCTGTGAGTCTACAGTCTACAGTGATATTCAATAAAGTATTCCTTCTAATCTCTAGTGATCTCCAATACTCACTTCAGATCTCCAGCAATCTCCTATACTCATGTGTGAGTCTCCAGCGATTTCCAATACTCACCTCAAGTCTCCAGTGATCTCCTATACTCACCTGTGAGTCTACAGTCTACAGTGATATCCAATAAAGTATTCCTTCTAATCTCTAGTGATCTCCAATACTCACTTCAGATCTCCAGCAATCTCCTATACTCATGTGTGAGTCTCCAGCGATCTCCAATACTCACTTAAGGTCTCCAGCGATCTCTTGTACTCACTTGTGAGTCTCCAGCGATCTCCAATACTCACCTAAGGTCTCCAGCGAGCTCTTGTACTCACTTGTGAGTCTCAAGCGATCTCCTATACTCACTTGTTAGTCTCCAGCAATCTCCAATACTCACCTCAAGTCTCCAGCGATCTCCTATACTCACATATGAGTCTCCAGCAATCTCCTGTACTCACTTGTGAGTCTCCAGCGATCTCCTATACTCACTTGTGAGTCTCCAGCAATCTCCAATACTCACCTCAAGTCTCCAGCAATCTCCTATTCTCACCTGTGAGTCTCCAGCAATCTCCAATACTCACCTAAAGTCTCCAGCGATCTCTTGTACTCACTTGTGAGTCTCCAGTGATCTCCTATACTCACGTGTTAGTCTCCAGCAATCTCCAGTACTCACCTCAAGTCTCCAGCGATCTCCCATACTCACCTATGAGTCTCCAGCAAACTCCTGTACTCACTTGTGAGTCTCCAGCGATCTTCAGTACTCCCTTGTGAGTCTCCAGCAATCTCCAATACTCACCTCAAGTCTCCAGCGATCTCCTATACTCACCTGTGAGTCTACAGTCTACAGCGATATCCAATACTTTCCTTCTAGTCTCTAGTGATCTCCAATACTCACTTCAGATCTCCAGCAATCTCCTATACTCAGCTGTGAGTCTCCAGCGATCTACTATACTCACCTGTGAGTCTCCAGTGATCTACAATACTCACCTCAAGTCTCCAGCGATCTCCTATACTCACCTGTGAGTCTACAGTCTACAGCGATATCCAATACTTTCCTTCTAGTCTCTAGTGATCTCCAATACTCACTTCAGATCTCCAGCAATCTCCTATACTCAGCTGTGAGTCTTCAGCGATCTACTATACTCACCTGTGAGTCTCCAGTGATCTACAATACTCACCTCAAGTCTCCAGCGATCTCCTATTCTCACCTGTGAGTCTCCAGCGATCTACTATAGTCACCTGTAAGTCTCCAGTGATCTACAATACTCACCTCAAGTCTCCAGCGATCCCCTATTCTCACCTGTGAGTCTCCAGCGATCTCTAATACTCACATCAAGTCTCCAGCGATCTCCTGTACTCACATGTAAGTCTCCAATGATCCCCAATATTTTCCTTCTAGTCTCCAGCGATCTCCAATACTCACCTCAAGTCTCCAGCGATCTCCTATACTCACCTGTGAGTCTCCAGTGATCTCCAATATTTTCCTTCTAGTCTCCAGCGATCTCCTATACTCACCTTTGAGTATCCAGCAATCTCCAAAACTCACCTCAAGTCTCCAGCGATCTCCTATACTCACCTCAAGTCTCCAGCGATCTCCTACACTCACCTATGAGTCTCCAGCGATCTCCTGTACTCACCTGTGAGTCTCCAATGATCTATACTCACCTGTGAGTATCCAGTGATCTCCAATACTCACCTCAAATCTCCAGCGATGTCCAATACTTTCCTTCTAGTCTCCAGCGATCTCCAATACTCACCTCAAGTCTCCAGTGATCTCCAATACTCACCTGTGAGTCTCCAGCGATCTCCAGTACTCACTAGTGAGTGTCCAGCGATCTCCTATACTCACTTGTGAGTCTCCAGCAATCTCCAATACTCACCTCAAGTCTCCAGCGATCTCCTATACTCACCTGTGAGTCTCCAGCGATCTATTACACTCACCTGTGAGTCTCCAGTGATCTACAATACTCACCTCAAGTCTCCAGCGAATTCCTATTCTCACCTGTGAGTCTCCAGCGAATTCCTATTCTCACCTGTGAGTCTCCTGCGATCTCCTGTACTCATCTGTGAGTCTCCAGCGATATCCAATACTCAACTCAAGTCTCCAATGATCTCCAATACTCACCTGTGAGTCTCCAGTGATCTACAATACTCACCTCAAGTCTCCAGCGAATTCCTATTCTCACCTGTGAGTCTCCAGCGAATTCCTATTCTCACCTGTGAGTCTCCTGCGATCTCCTGTACTCATCTGTGAGTCTCCAGCGATATCCAATACTCAACTCAAGTCTCCAATGATCTCCAATACTCACCTGTGAGTCTCCAGCCTTCGCCTATACTCACCTGTGAGTCTCCAGTGATCTCCAATACTCACTTAAGGTCTCCAGCGATCTCTTGTACTCACTTGTGAGTCTCAAGCGATCTCCAATACTCACCTAAGGTCTCCAGCGTTCTCTTGTACTCACTTGTGAGTCTCAAGCGATCTCCTATACTCACTTGTTAGTCTCCAGCAATCTCCAATACTCACCTCAAGTCTTCAGCGATCTCCTATACTCACCTATGAGTCTCCAGCAATCTCCTGTACTCACTTGTGAGTCTCCAGCAATCTCCAATACTCACCTCAAGTCTCCAGCAATCTCCTATTCTCACCTGTGAGTCTCCAGCAATCTCCAATACTCACCTAAAGTCTCCAGCGATCTCTTGTACTCACTTGTGAGTCTCCAGCGATCTCCTATACTCACGTGTTAAGTCTCCAGCAATCTCCAGTACTCACCTCAAGTCCCAGCAATCTCCCATACTCACCTATGAGTCTCCAGCAATCTCCTGTACTCACTTGTGAGTCTCCAGCAATCTCCAATACTCACCTCAAGTCTCCATCGATCTCCTATACTCACCTTTGAGTATCCAGCGATCTCCTATACTCACCTGTGAGTCTCCAGCGATCTCCTATACTCACCTCAAGTCTCCAGCGATCTTCTATACTCACCTATGAGTCTCCAGCGATCTCCTGTACTCACCTGTGAGTCTCCAATGATCTATACTCACCTGTGAGTATCCAGTGATCTCCAATACTCACCTCAAATCTCCAGCGATGTCCAATACTTTCCTTCTAGTCTCCAGCGATCTCCAATACTCACCTCAAGTCTCCAGTGATCTCCAATACTCACCTGTGAGTCTCCAGCGATCTCCAGTACTCACTAGTGAGTGTCCAGCGATCTCCTATACTCACTTGTGAGTCTCCAGCAATCTCCAATACTCACCTCAAGTCTCCAGCGATCTCCTATACTCACCTGTGAGTCTCCAGCGATCTATTACACTTACCTGTGAGTCTCCAGTGATCTACAATACTCACCTCAAGTCTCCAGCGATTTCCTATTCTCACCTGTGAGTCTCCAGCGAATTCCTATTCTCACCTGTGAGTCTCCAGCGATCTCCTGTACTCACCTGTGAGTCTCCAGCGATATCCAATACTCAACTCAAGTCTCCAATGATCTCCAATACTCACCTGTGAGTCTCCAGCCTTCGCCTATACTCACCTGTGAGTCTCCAGTGATCTCCAATACTCACTGGTGAGTCTCCAGTGATCTCTTATACTCACTGGTTAGTCTCCAGCAATCTCCAATACTCACTTCAATTCTATAGCGTTCTCCTATACTCACCTGTGAGTCTCCAGTGATCTCCAATATTTTCTTTCTAGTCTCCAGCGATCTCCAATACTCACCTCAAGTCTCCAGCGATCTCCTATACTCACCTGTGAGTCTCCAGTGATCTCCAATATTTTCCTTCTAGTCTTCAGCGATCTCCTGTACTCACCTTTGAGTATCCAGCAATCTCCAAAACTCACCTCAAGTCTCCAGCGATCTCCTATACTCACCTATGAGACTCCAGCGATCTCCTGTACTCACCTGTGAGTCTCCAATGATCTATACTCACCTGTGAGTCTCCAGCGATCTCCTATACTCACCTCAAGTCTCCAGCGATCTCCTATACTCACCTATGAGTCTCCAGCGATCTCCTGTACTGACATGTGAGTCTCCAATAATCTATACTCACCTGTGAGTATCCAGTGATCTCCAATACTCACCTCAAGTCTCCAGCGATGTCCAATACTTTCGTTCTAGTCTCCAGCGATCTCCAATACTCACCTGTGAGTCTCCAGTGATCTCCAGTACTCACCTCAAGTCTCCACTGATCTCCTATAGTCACCTATGAGTCTCCAGCGATCTCCTGCACTCACTTGTGAGTCTCCAGTGATCTCCTATGCTCACTTGTGAGTCTCCAGCAATCTCCAATACTCACCTCAAGTCTCCAGCGATCTCCTATACTCACCTGTGAGTCTCCAGCGATCTCCAATAATCACCTCAAGTCTCCACTGATCTCCTATAGTCACCTAAAGTCTCCAGCGATCTCCTGTACTCACTTGTGAGTCTCCTGCGATCTCCTATACTCACTTGTTAGTCTCCACCAATCTCCAATACTCACCTCAAGTCTCCAGCGATCTCCTATACTCACTTGTGAGACTACAGTCCACAGCGATCTCCAATACTCACCTGTGAGTCTCCAGCGATCTCCTATACTCACTTGTGAGTCTACAGCGATCTCCTATACTCACCTGTGTGTCTCCAGCAAACCCTAATACTCACCTGTGAGTCTCCAGCAATCTCCAATACTCACCTCAAGTCTTTATTGATCTCCTATACTCACTCGTGAGTCTCCAACGAACTCCTATACTCACCTGTGAGTCTCCAACGATCTCCTATACTCACCTGTGAGTCTCCAGCGATCTCCAAGACTCACCTGTGAGTCTCCAGCAATCTCCAATACTTTTCTTCTAATCTCCAGTGATCTCCAATACTCACTTCAGATCTCCAACAATCTCCTATACTCACCTGTGAGTCTCCAGTGATCTACAATACTCACCTCAAGTCTCCAGAGATCTCCTATTCTCACCTGTGAGTCTCCAGCGATCTCTGGTACTCACCTGTGAGTCTCCAATACTTTCCCTCTACTCTCCAGCGATCTCCTGTACTCACCTGTAAGTCTCCAGTGATCTCCAATACTCACCTGTGAGTCTCCAGCGATCTCCTATACTCACTTCAGATATCCAGCAATCTCCTATACTCAGCTGTGAGTCTCCAGCGATCTACTATACTCACCTGTGAGTCTCCAGTGATCTACAATACTCACCTCAAGTCTCCAGCGATCTCCTATTCTCACCTGTGAGTCTCCAGCGATCTCCAATACTCACATCAAGTCTCCAGCGATCTCCTATACTCACCTTTGAGTCTCGAGTGATCTCCAATATTCACATCAAGTCTCCAGTGATCTCTTATACTCACCGGTGAGTATCCAGCGATCTCCAATACCCACCTCAAGTCTCCAGTGATCTCCTATACTTACCTGTGAGTCTCCAGCAATCTCCAAAACTCACCTCAAGTCTCCAGCGATCTCCAATACTTTCCTTCCAGTCTCCAGCAATCTCCAATACTCATCTGTGAGTATCCAGCAATCTCCAAAACTTACCTCAAGTCTCCAGCGATCTCCAATACTTTCCTTCTAGTATCCAGCGATCTCCAATACTCACCTCAAGTCTCCAGCGATCTCCTATACTCACCTATGAATCTCCAGCAATCTCCTGTACTCACCTGTAAGTCTCCAGTGATCTATACTCACCTGTGAGTCTCCAGCGATCTACAATACTCACCTCAAGTCTCCAGCAATCTCCTATTCTCACCTGTGAGTCTCCAGCGATCTCTGGTACTCTCCTGTGAGTCTCCGGCGATCTCCTATACCCACCTGTTAGTCTCCAGTGATCTCCAATACTCACATCAAGTCTCCAATGATCTCTTATACTCACCGGTGAGTCTCCAGCGATCTCCAATACTCACCTCAAGTCTCCAGTGATCTCCTATACTCACCTGTGAGTATCCACCGATCTCCAATACTCACCTCAAGTCTCCAGCGATCTCCTATACTCACCTGTGAGTCTCCAGTGATCCCCAATATTTTCCTTCTAGTCTCCAGCGATCTCCAATACTCACCTCAAGTCTCCAGCAGTCTCCTATACTCACCTGTGAGTCTCCAGTGATCTCCAATATTTTCCTTCTAGTCTCCAGCGATCTCCTATACTCACCTGTGAGTATCCAGCAATCTCCAAAACTCATCTCAAGTCTCCAGCGATCTCCAATTCTTTCCTTCTTGTCTCCATCGATCTCCAATACTCACCTCAAGTCTCCAGCGATCTCCTATACTCACCTATGAGTCTCCAGCAATCTCCTGTACTCACCTGTGAGTCTCCAGCGATTCCTATACTCACCTGTGAGTCTCCAGCGATTCCTATACTCACCTTTAAGTATCCAGTGATCTCCAATACTCATCTCAAATCTCCAGCGATCTCTAATACTTTCCTTCTAGTCTCCAGTGATCTCCAATACTCACCTCAGATTTCCAGCGATGTCCTATACTCACCTGTGAGTCTCCAGCAATCTCCTATACTCACCTGTGAGTCTCCAGCGATCTCCAAGATTCACCTCAAGTCTCCAGCGATCTCCAATACTTTCCTTCTAGTCTCCAGTGATCTCCAATACTCACCTCAGTTCTCCAGCGATCTCCCATACTCACCTGTGAGTTTCCAGCAATCTCTTTTACTCACCTGTGAGTCTCCAGCGATCTCCAATACTCACTTCAGATCTCCAGTGATCTCCTATACTCACCTGTGAGTCTCCAGTGATCTACAATACTCACCTCAAGTCTCCAGCAATCTCCTATACTCACCTGTGTGTCTCCAGGGATCTCCAATACTAACCTCAAGTCTCCAACGATTTCCTGTACTCACCTGTGAGTCTCCAGTGATATCCAATGCTCAACTCAAGCCTCCAATGATCTCCAATACTCACCTGTGAGTCTCCAGCGATCTCCTATACTCACCGGTGAGTCTCCAGCGATCTCCAATACTCACCTCAAATCTCCAGCAAACTCCTATACTCAACTGTGAGTCTCCAGTGATCTCCAATATTTTCCTTCTAGTCTCCAGCGATCTCCAATACTCACCTCAAGTCTCCAGCAAACTCCTATACTCACCTGTGAGTCTCCAGTGATCTCCAATATTTTCCTTCTAGTCTCCAGCGATCTCCTATACTCACCTGTGAGTATCCAGCAATCTCCAAAACTCACCTAAAGTCTCCAGCGATCTCCTATACTCACCTGTGAGCATCCAGCGATCTCCAAGACGAATCTCAAGTCTCCAGCGATCTCAAATACTTTCTTCTAGTCTCCAGCGATCTCCAATACTCACCTCAGTTCTCCAGCAATCTCCCATACTCACCTGTGAGTTTCCAGCAATCTCTTTTACTCACCTGTGAGTCTCCAGCGATCTCCAATACTCACCTCAGATCTCCAGCGATCTCCTATACTCACCTTAAGTCTTCAGCGATCTCCAATACTTTCTTTTTAGTCTCCAGTGATCTCCAATACTCACCTCAGATCTCCAGCGATCTTCTATACTCACCTGTGAGTCCCCAGCAATCTCCAGTACTCACCTCAAGTCTCCAGCGATTTCCAGTACTTATCTGAGTCTCCAGCATTATCTGTCTCTTTCCTGGTCACAACTGCACTGGACTGTTTATTGGAGCACTCAGCGCTTTTGGTTTACCTGTCTCAGTTTGTCAGCTTAATTACTTCCCTGTTCATCCCACCATCTCCCACACCTACTGTATTTAGTTTTCTTATCTGATTTATTCACCTGCTGTGCCTTCCATTATAGCATTTCTTATATCTGCATATGTCCAGCTATCAATAAATATGCTTTGGGTTCGACTAAACCTTCTTGTTGCAATGCTTTTAGCAAAAGAGGTAGTTATTGCTGGTGAACATTAAGTATAAGAGATTCTAAACAGCCACACACTCAACATAAAAGTTTGAGCTTATTAAAATTAATGATTTTTAATTATTATTCTTTTTTAAGAGTCAGTTATTATTATTATTATTATTATTATTATTAATTTTACATATAATATACAACTTATTTAATTATTAATTATTAAACAATTTATAATTATTATTTATGTGTATTTTTGAATACTATTACTACTAAATTATTCATTATTTTATTTGTCTTGTTATTCTTTTTCTTCATTAGTTATTATTATTTGTCTTCTTCCATACCCGGCTGTATCAAGTAGGGGACTCCCATTGGTAGTCGCTGCATCACAGCTTATTTCCAAATATACTGTATTATTATTGTTGTTAATATTTCTCATACACCACAGCAAAGGAGGTGTTTGCCTCCATCTATCTCCACCAAGTTCAGCACACCTCCCAAATATGTGTAAGCCTCCCACGAGAAGCTGAACTGGATCCCAACCGTCACCCACCGAGCAAGGCATTCACTATTGATCTTCACTGTCAGTGAGAGATATAAAGCAGGTATTTGCTATGGTAAGAGTGACTCAGCTGAGCAAGGGTGAGTGAGAGCATCACACCACCGGACACCTTGGTTCCTTCCCATAGATATGGTGTGGAGGGACACCACTCAACATCACCATCCAAGACAGCAATCCCATGGGAAACTGAACACAGAAGCCCATCTGTCACCCACTGAGGTGCTTCATCAAGCTCTGTGATAAGTGGAGCTGTAATGCAAAGACTACCAATTCTCTGAGATGCTGGCTTCTGATAAGAAACGTATTAATAAGTCACTTAAGACTATCGAGTTTAAAGTATTTCTAATAGAGCTGTCAATTGTTTAAATTGTTTAATCTAATTAATTACACAGTGTGACAAGTAATTAATCTAATTAATTTTATAATAATAGAGCATAAAATTTGGCTGAGAAATGTACCACAAAAGATAATTTAAAGCCATTGTGTTATATGAGAAAAGCATACAATCAATATAAAACTTTTTTTTTGGGGGGGGGGGGGGTAGTATCCCTTTAATAATACAGATATTTTTATAATATGTAAATATGATTTTTAAAAATATATAAAAAAGAAAACGAAACTAAAACTGCCAATAGGTGGCAGTAAAACGTCTTAATGAATAAGTAATTGAGCCATTTATTCATTCAATGATTCGTTTAAATGGCTGATCCATTCATGAATTAAGTAAATCTGAATGAATGGGTAACTAAATCATTGGTTCACACCATTTATTCAAAATGCGGATTCATTCAAAAATAGTTTTTTTGTGCTTGGAGACACACAACACTTGTGATGTGGTTTTAATAGTAATATCTGAGTCGGCAAACTGAGCAAAAACAGAAAATATTGTATCTAAAATGTAACAGTGTTAACTAATTTACTTAACTACTGTATAAAATCACTGCTGAAATAACTTTTGCATGCATGCTATTGGGGACAATAACAGCACTCATATTATATTGCTTATCGCATGATATAAATATGCAACAAAAATTCATAGGGTGGCTTATTTTTGGCCTAATATCTTGAATTTTGGGGTCAAGTAACTGCATTTATGGACAATATAGTTGTTGTCCTGCATCACATTTTTCAACAGATTATTTTGAAAAACTCAATTATATATATACTTATTTTATACAATTTATAATTATTGTTTACATGGACTTTTTACTACTATTACTATGCATTATTATTATTTTAGTTTTCACTGTTATCCTTATTCTTTATTATTTCTTATTATTGGTCTTCTTCCATATCCAGCTGTATCAGATTGAGGACCACTTTCTTTTCTCGAATTGGTAGTCACTGCATCACAGCTTATTTCCAAATAGACTGTATTATTGTTGTTAATATTTCTCATGCACCATGGCACAGGAGGTGTTTGCCTCCATCTATCTCCACCAAGTTCAGTGCACCTCCCAAATATGTGTAAGCCTCCCACGAGAAGCTGAACTGGATCCCAACCGTCACCCACCGAGCGAGGCATTCACTATTGATCTTCACTGTCAGTGAGAGATATAAAGCAGGTATTCGCTATGGTAAGAGTGACTCAGCTGAGCAAGGGTGAGTGAGAGCATCACACCACCGGACACCTTGGTTCCTTCCCATAGATATGGTGTGGAGGGACACCACTCAACATCACCATCCAAGACAGCAATCCCATGGGAAACTGAACACAGAAGCCCATCTGTCACCCACTGAGGTGCTTCATCAAGCTCTGTGATAAGTGGAGCTGTAATGCAAAGACTACCAATTCTCTGAGATGCTGGCTTCTGATGTCCTGCTTTTGTATTATTATACATCTTATTACTAATAAGTCACTTAAGACTATTGAGTTAGGAGTATTTTTACTAGGTCTGTTAATCATTTAATTTTTTGTATCTAATTGATTACAGTGTGGCAAGTAATTAA
Organism: Carassius gibelio; assembly: GCF_023724105.1. Taxonomy (NCBI): domain Eukaryota; kingdom Metazoa; phylum Chordata; class Actinopteri; order Cypriniformes; family Cyprinidae; genus Carassius; species Carassius gibelio. The sequence continues at coordinate 26,379,836 of NC_068402.1, read as the reverse complement.
TATAATGAATTGCATATGAAATGCAATTGGATGAGAAACGGCCCACAAAAGATCATTTAAAGGCATTATTTGTTAGGTTATATTTTAACAGGTAATATTTGTGTCAGCAAACTGAGCAAAAATAGACAATATTGTGTTGAAAACACAAAATTACACAAAATTAACTTCTTTTTTACTTACCTGCTGTATGAAATCACTTGTGAAATAACTTTTGCACTTGTGCTTTTGGGCACAAAAACAGCACAGGTCTAGTACAGGTCTAATTATCAATTTGATTAACATTGTTAGAGTTCTTATTGTGACGTATGTCATACAGAGGATTTTTAGAACGCTTAAAGATTCTCATATTCGAAAATGGCTTGCCTCTCTCGCGCGCGATGTTGATTGGTTGATGAGATAATCGCATCTTTTAAAATATCATGACCTATACAGTCTATGATGGTCATGACTCGGTTTTATTTTTATTTTTATAACATACATTACTTGAGGTTCACTTTAAAAACAAACCGTAATTTACAGACAAAGCATCATGAAATTGTTTACCTTTCCTGCAGCTGTAAGATTCAATAAAGTTGGTTGCTAAATCTTTTAACACATTTTTGTGAACTCTCCACTACACTGTACCTAATTTACAAAACAATATCCAGTCAAATGCCTTGAACAGTCATACGAGCGAACCTGGCCTGCCAGTCAAATCACTGCCTGAATCCTTCCGATGACTGTAAAGTAGTGTGCGAGCGTAAATGGATTAAACACAGGTGGGCGTGGCCTATGGTGACAATGTGATGAAATGATTGGTTTATGACATATCCATAAATCAACGAGAATTATAAAATATTATAAATTGTAAAATAAAATTTGAAAATATCTAAAACTGTATTTCATACTAACTACAGTTGTTTACCTTTTAATTGGCCACATTTTGAGGCATTATAAAACCAGTCCGAAGCTGGGTGAAGGTGGAATTGGCTGTGTAGGTAGGAACTTGCCACAAGGATGGACTCAAGGTTTAAGTTTTTTTTTATTATAAGTCCTTATAAGCTTAATCTTGTTTCATGTAGTTGTTTCTAGTTTAGCTTGGTCATCAGTTACATAATAATCATAAACTTGGTGCTAAAATGTGCTGTAAATAAAATGTATTTGGACAATACATGGAATGTGATTTTGCTTCAGGTCATGGATTAAGACAAGGGGAACATCAGAAAACAACTCCTGTCACGGCCAACCTTGATTTCTGTCTGCTTTTCATCTGCTGGACTGACATGAGTGGCCTTTCCATTCCTCCACTCAGGCCTTAACGTATTGCAGGGCCTCGACTTAAAGCAGCAATGTTTGCGTCTGGAGGTATTGCAGAGTTTTCTCCCATTCAATCACTTCTAAAAACTTACTGGTATAAACCCAAAATTGTCAGTGCTATGGGTTTATCTTTTCTTAAGTGATTTTTGCCAGTCATGTGGTAATTGAGATTTTAAAAAATATATATCACAACATTAATGTAATCAAAGACAACATTTAAAAGTTTGAATACTTTTATTCGAGAGGTTTCATACATGTACTCACTGTGAGCATTCAGATCAAACATTTACACCACTATATGAAATACTGGAAAATGTCATCCTCTCATTGAAAATATGTTAACGTTTCTTGGGTTCTGAAAGTATATATCTCTTTTTTTAGTCTCACAGCAGTAGAAACCTAATAAAATTGTCCACTTGTGACAGTTAATTTTCACAGATGTACATTGTTTTATTTTAGAAAATAACCAAAAGCAACATAAATGGGGAAATATAATTTTTTTCCCTATTATTAAATGTACAATGAATTGAATGTACATCTTTCTACCAAGGGGATGAAATGAATAGACCATAATCTAACCACTTACAGACACAAAATGAAATGTAACATGAATAGAAGTAAAAGTATACTCAGGGCTACCAATGAGAGACTGAAAGGCTTAGTGGTCATAGTGGTTATGTATCAACCAGTCTCTATTAAAATTAGTCTATTTATCATCTGCAATGCACACAGTAAATTAAACATTTTATAAAAAGGAAATTTTGAATATAAAAAAATATTATACACATTTTAGGTCATGTAATGAATTACTGAGGCCAATAGATGATCTGTAAGTTATTAACCATCCTCATCATGTTTGATGGATGTTTGAATGCTCTCGTCAGTAATGAAAATGATATATCATTAGGTAAACTGGATGAATTTAGATCAACCGTGTGTTAACATAATTTTTTTTTAAGTTCAGTGCAATTCATACAGAATATGTTTGGGTTTAGACTAATCATTTCGAGTGACAACGATGAGGTCAATCTTATTCATGTAGATTGCAAAGTGCTGGTGAACGTGAATAAAGCACCAACACGGGCGACTGAAGCCAAAATGTAAACATGAAATGCAGTAATGTTTTCATCGCTGCATGGATTCTTTTGAAAAAAATCAAGGTGTATTGTTCTGTGCCGTCACTGGGAGTCTGGGATGCACTCTCCGAGGTAGCCGTGAATATAGCCAACAACTTAAAGAAAAAAGCGCTAACACAAAAACACAACATATTATTTTCAACATAGCACCACTGTTAATAAACGGATAAAGAATCTCTTTCTCCACTTCATGGGCTCTCTTTAGCTCTTCGTATTACCACTGCTGGGCACCAAAGGCATGAAATCGATTCAGTCAGTTCATGTTTGATTCCTTTATCTTCCTCTACTCATCTCATCCCATCCACTCTACTTCCAATTGTTTCGTTAAAGTCTCCAGCAGTGCATCTACCAGCTACAAGATCTTCATGCAGACTTGACAGCGACTGATGCGTGACCGGTAATCATCTCCCTTCAGCGTCTCCTGGGAAGGACCCTGGAAGAACTGTTCGTTCTTCTCTACCGTGGTCAACCAGAAACTGTACTTGTTGGCGAAGAAGTGGCAGGTGCCGCGGGCTCCGTTGCACTCGATGAAGGGGGTGGCGCGGAAATCCTCCAGACAAGAACCAGGAGACACCAATGACTGACCGCCTCCTTCGGCACCAGCGGCTGTGTGCTAGAGGACCAAGATGAACACTAGTGAGGAGACCTTCCAAATGTGTCCAAATCTTGAACATTTATACTATTATACATATTAAATAACTTATTATTATTAACTGTCAAGTGTTTGAACATTATTTTATACACATGAGTGAACATGTTCTACACCGTAAGCTCTGTAAGTTATAGTATGTGCTTCGAGGTAGAACTGAATTTTACCATAAGGAAGGAGTAACCAATCCACAGACTTCTCCAACCCTGTGGGCAGGTCGGTATGCTGAGGTCTTGGCTATGGATAGCGACCGCTTGAGCTGGAGCTTCACACACTGAGCAGCGGCTAATGTACTGGGATATCTGCTGATCTGCCACAGGCATCATGGGAATGGGTGCCGAGGTGGACAGCCAGTAGGATTTGTCATTACGACTGGCGTAGTGGCAGATCTCATTGACTGTGCAGTACAGGAAGGGGATGGTGCTGAAATGCGGCAGGCAGGAGCCGGGCAATCCTGTGAGGAAGAGAACATTTGAATTCAATTATCTAGAGGCAAGTCAACTTATTAGTGCATACAAAAAATATTATGATCAAAATGGTATGAAAATTGACAACCCTTATAATAACAACACTAGTGTCTCACCCAGGTCCTGGTTGTGTGCTTTCTCCTGTCCCTCCACGTAGAGCAAACTGTAACCCTCCCACAGCTTGGCCATGCCTTGAGGACACATGGGCACCTGGGTGGACTGACTGTGTTTCACCAAAGTATAACCGATACTGGTACTGCGCGCCGGTGGACCAGGACGACCTTGCATTCCTGTTGGGCCACGGGCTCCTGTAGAAGATATGTGAAAGTGGAAGAATTTGAAGGGGAGTTACAGCAGGGACAAGAAAAAGCAATGTTACCTTATGCACTTGACAATATGCTACTGTTAATTACATTTGAAATCACAGTGATTAAATAATATGATTTGCTAGGATTAACAGGTTTTGCTTCAGAATAAAATTTTAAACTAGAAATCAAGTGACACAAAACAAGGTAAAAAATTTCTATAGCACAATGTATGTTTGTGCATGTTAAATGTTTATTACGAAAAAAGTGTATTGCAAAAAAAACCATATTTATAAATCAAACATTTGGGGTATGTTTTTTTCTAAGTAGTCTCTTATGTTCACCAATGCTGCACAATAAAAAATTTCAAATAAACAATCTTTTTATTTTTTATTTTATTTTGAAATGTAATTTATCCCTGTGATATTAAAGCTGCATTGCCAGATGCCATTACTCCAGTCTTCAGCATGGTTAGAAATCATATTAATATGTTGAGTTGTTGCTCAAGAAACATTTCTCATTATTACGGTGAAAACAGTGCAGTTTTTGTGCAGTTTTTTTCTGATGAATAGTTAGTTATAAAGAACAGGATTTATTTAAATATATTATAAATGTCACTTCTGAGTACTTTAATGCATCCTAATAATCCCAATAAATAATCATCTTAATTCAATTTGATGACTTCTACAACTTAGGGGGGTATATGATTAGATTTTTGGCATTATTTTAACTACTACTGATCCATGAACAGAACAGATCTGTGTACCACCATTTGAGAGCCATGGCTCAAAAGAATTTATATAAAAGACCTTGTACCTTGGGTTCCTGTGGGTCCTTGGATTCCTGCAGGTCCGGGGTCACCAAAAGCTCCAGGAGATCCAGCTGCACCAACAGGACCAAGTCTGCCCTCTGGCCCTCTGCGTCCTTTGGGACCTAGAGAATTTAAAGAGGAATTGAAACTGGAGGTAAAAGGTTCAATAATTGACTTTCAGTTTAATATTTCTTATTTCTTTGTTTTCTTTTGCAAAGACAAAAAAGACTCACCTGGGAATCCTGGACTGCCTGGCAGGCCTGGAAATCCTGCCTGACCGACAGACCCATCAAGACCTGGTGGGCCCTGTTCCCCCAAAGGCATACTTTCGGTTCTGTTAGGTAGGACCACAATACCTGGAGGTCCCTTAAGACCGGAATTACCTGAGAGGACAGTAAGCAAAAGCTGATGTTTCAAGAATGCTCATGATTTATTAATGTCAGCTAACTTTTTTTAAGATTTAAAATGCCTACTGACCCTTTAATCCTTTGGGTCCATTCCTCCCATAATCTCCTGGTTCTCCAGGGATCCCTGGTGCTCCACGTACACCACCAAAGCCAGGGTCACCTCTTTGTCCTTTTAAATCCAGAGAGCAGAAAAATGAATAAATTCCAATTAATTAAACATGGGAGCAGCACAGATAAAGAAACGGAAAAATATGAAAACAGTAAAAAGAAAAAAAAAAAACACCTTTAAAACCAGGACTGCCTTGAAATCCAGGCTGACCAGAACCACCGGGGTCTCCACGTGGTCCTGGTATTCCTGGTCGTCCAGGAACTCCGGCATCTCCCCTGTCTCCTTGGACTGTTCCAGGGCCTGGTGGACCAGGAAGGCCAGGAGGGCCAATGGGACCTACAAAGATCCAGTTCAACTGATTTCAATGCATCACATGAACTATTGGCCTCTGCATAAGGTTACAAGTTTATGCTCAAATAGGAACAGATCTACGAATAAATATAACTGCTAGTCCTCTGGATCAAACATCTTTTTGTTTTAGATATATACCAAAACAAAGATGAGAACAGAGAGTACAGAGATTTCCTTACCTTCTCGTCCATCTAATCCCGGAAGTCCAGGGTCTCCGGAAGGACCTGGGATATTAGAAGGACTAGGTGGGCCAGGGGGGCCAGGATTACCAGGGAAGCCTCTCAAACCAGAGGCACCTGAAAACCATTTCATAATCATTAAATACAAAGAGAAACTAAGCTGATCGGCGAAGCAATGGCTAATTAATTTTTTTTAATCTAATTAATTACACGATGTTGTGATTAATTAATCGAATTAATTGCCCTTCAAATTTGGAGAAATTACTTTGAAAAGATCATTTAAAATCATTGTTGTGCAAAACATCAAACAGAGATTACAAAAAGTAGGTTCAGCAAGAAATATTTTGTTTGATAAAATTTATTACATATACTCTTTTGGACCATGTGAGTAAATGATGACAGAATTGTAATTTTTGGTTGGGTGAACTATAACTTTAATAATTTATTTTCTTAATTGTATTATTATTACTATGAAAATATAAAATTATTTATTTAATGAAATGGTACTCTAAGTAATAAACTAAAACTGCCAGTAGGTGGTGGTAAAGCTTAATCTTAATGATTAAGTCATCGAGTAATTTATTCATTCGTTTGATTTGTTCATTCAGGAGTGAAGTAAATGGTTCTTTATAAATGGTTCATCTAATCATTAAGCTTGTTCGACTTGAAGCGGATGATCACCATCAGACCGATCGGTGTGTGACATCAAAGTATCGCAAAAGTTTAGAGAGCAGACGTCTAATTGTGCTTTTGAATCGCTCTCGTGGTACTTTGATGTCATACACTGATTGGTCCGTGCAACGCCACTTCAAAGCCAAAGCATAGGTCAGTGGTTCAACGCACCAAATGATTCACCAAATTCGTTCAAAACATGGATTAAGAAATGAAATGCCGTTGTGGGATGCTCGGAGATGAACAGTTTTGATTTGTCATCATATTTTGGTTGGCAAAATTGAGCAAAACAGACAACATTGGGTCTAAAATAACACATTAACTTCTTAATGAACTATATGAGATGAGTATCACATTTGCACTCGTGTGATCTTGCACTTAGCCTAAAGCTCGTATGATATTTCTTAACTATATGATGTAAATATGAGACACAATCTCGAACGTGCGTTTTGCCCTTTATCTTGAATTTTAGGGATATTTTCTAGGCTCCATCACGCAGTGAGTTGTTGCCTTGCCTCATATTAGTCATCAATCGAATGTATGAAATGGCAGATGATCCACATAGGTCTGGGGCGGGGCAAGTACGTTATAAACGCGTTCATGATTTTAACGTGTTATTGCGTTAACGCATTAATTGATTAACGCTGACAATTATTTTAGCTTGTGTTAATGCAGGTTTTTATTACAATGAATGATGGGTCCCGCAACTAATGCAGGTCTAATAGGAAGGTGCCTGTTATAATCGAGGCTCAGGACTCAGGAGCATAACTTGTTTTTCAATAACAAACTATCAAATATTATCTATAAAAACATCTTGGCAGTGACAAATGGCTTGTTTTATATTTAATTTAATTAGATTAATGTTGAGATTTAGGCTACAATAAATATTTTAACTGCTACCAGACAATAATGCGATTAACCACAATTTAATTTTTTTTATCGTTGCCCAGCACTAATATATGTGTGTGTGTATTTTTTCCCTTTATTCTAAGAGTTTCAGATAAAGCCAGAGGTCTGGTGAGGTTAATTGCATGTTCAGTGGTCCAAACACATGATTCTCCTCACCAGTGTCTCCTCTGGATCCTTTTTCTCCCGGGCGCCCAGGTGCTCCGGGCTGTGATGAGCCTCTCTCCCCCTTCAGGCCATTCACACCAGGAGCTCCAGTCCGACCACCTTCAGTCACACCTGAGGACATATGTTAAACAAAGGAGCATTCACTAGTTTGTTCACGTTTGAAGTATAATGTAGAAACTTATAATCAGAGGCTCATCTAATAATGTACCTGGGACTCCAGACAACCCCTTGGATCCTGGAAGACCATTGAGTCCATCTAAACCAGGTGATCCTGGAAAACCTGAAGTAAGATTTGAAAAAGGCTGTTTCAGAAATGTCAACATGCTGGGTTCTGTTAGTGTGTAGAAAGATGAATGACTACAACTGAAAAACATATGTTTTTAGCAATATCTAATGGAAAAATGGTACATGTTCTTGTTTAACCTTTCTCTCCTGGTGAACCTGGAGCTCCAGGACGGCCTAAATCTCCATCACGCCCCTTCTGTCCTGGATAACCAGGAAGACCCCTAATGCCTGGGAGGCCTGGTGAGCCTATTAACAAATACAACAACATGAATAAAATTAGGGAAGTTGTTGATTTAAAAGCTGAAATAATTTCACCAGCATCATAAGTGTGGATCCAAACTTCCACGTACCACCAAATCCAGGTGCTCCTGGATCTCCAGGAAAACCTTTCTGGCCTTGTAATCCCACTATTCCTGGGAAACCAGGATCACCTGGTTCACCAGGAAGTCCTGGACCACCTTGTTATGGAAAGGTAAAGGACAAAAATATTTTAAGAAATTAGACTGAAATTTACATTATCAAAATTTAATATAGTACAAAAAATAGACGATTTTATAAACCATATGCATACTGAGAACCTGAAAAAAAAATTGTCATTCTAACCTGGGAATCCACGATTTCCAATCACACCCTTTGGTCCAGGGGGTCCAGATAAATCATATGAATCACCTTTCTCACCTTAAAGACAATGTTTACAGGCATCAGAGCCATATGTATTGTAGGTCAGAAATAAAGTGCATTATTATTATTATTATTATTATTATTATACTTGACAATCACAGAGATCTCACCTTTGCCACCAGGTTGTCCTGGAGTTCCTGGGAAACCTTGAACCCCAGGTACACCATCATCACCCTTCAATGGAGAACAACACAAAAAGTAAGAGACCATGTTTATTTCTGTGCATAAAACATTTTGACAGTTGCAAGTATGAGACCATACTAGACCTGTTTCTGATAACAGTATTAGGACTGCTGCATCCATAGTAAACTTGTATACATATACTGTACTTTTGGCCCAAATACGTGATACTTACACTCAGGCCTGGTGAGCCAGGGAAGCCTATAACTCCTGGTGAACCTTTGGGACCAGGGAAGCCAAAGGAGCCAGGAATACCTGGGAGTCCAGGCTGGCCAGGAAAACCTTTTGCTTGCTCTGCAACACCAGGTAATCCAGGAAAGCCTTGACGTCCAGGAGACCCTGGAAGACCCTTATCACCTGTAAAAAAAAAAAAACATTTTGTTTTACTGAGATTCTAATGGCTGAATAAGTAGTTCTTTTATCACAAGCTTAAATGAACATTTCATTAATAACTCCACTGAAGGACTACAAGAACAAGTCCATGAACACCTTTATGCCACTAAACAGCATGGATTCTTCATTAGATTCTAAGGAACTGTCTAGTTGGATGGTCTGTCCACTTTTTGTACCTCTTGGTCCTGTGAAACCAGGCAGTCCACCACCTCCTGGTTCACCTTTTTGGCCCTTTTCCAGCTGCTCTACTGGAAGCACTTTAGAGGGTCCTGGACGACCAGGATCACCGCGATCCCCTTTAAAACACGAACATATATCAATTAATTTAGTACATTCATTGTATTACTGCAGTGCATTTTCTAATATAATTACTATAAACTATTTTATATCTTGGTTCTTTCTGAAGTTCTGAATTCTGTTTTAGTGCCATCTATGGTTTCACTTAACTAAAAATCCACAACGAAATGTCCTGCAAGTGCCATCAATATACCTTTGGTTCCTCTTGATCCGGTTCCTCCAGGTGAGCCATCCTGCCCAGCATAACCAGGTAAACCTTTAACACCTGGGCCACCTGGGACTCCAGGAGAACCAGGTAAACCTGGAAACCCCACCAATCCAAGAGACCCCTTCTCCCCTTGAACAGAATTAAACTATTTAATGCTATCTGAAAGAATCTTTGAGATGCTTGTTTGATGTCATGGTATTAATGCACAGCATTACAAATTTCAATAGTGTGGTATTTGAGATTGTAGAAGCATGTTAAAAATTACTGCACAAGTAATTCTATCAGCAGTATAACCAAAGAAAGTCAAATCCATTTAAATAATAATCTCTTTTTGCAATATCATACCCTTTATTCCTGGTCTTCCAGGTATGCCGGGACGTGTCCCAATGCCAGGGGGTCCAGGAGGTCCCCTAAATCCCTGAGACCCTGGGAGTCCAGGAAGTCCTGGTACACCCTTTATTCCACCAGGAGCTGGAGGTCCTGGATCTCCTCTCATACCCTTCAGCCCTGGGAAACCTGTGGAGTAAAAAACATATAACATAGGCTTTAGCTCTAAAATGAGCCTAGAAATGACTTGGATTTAACTGAAATAAAATCCATTCAGATTTTTTTTAGATGAGTAAATACACTCTGTACACAACACTGTACAGGTGAACACACTTACCCACTAAAGAAATACTTTAAATAACAGGTAATTAAAAAAAACATTCTAAAAGCATATTCTAAAGAATTGAAATTACTAAACGATGAAGAAAAAACATTAACTGATATTTGTTATACTGAATGAACACAACATATTTCACAATTTGTGGAAATGTCAGTTTAATGTAAAGTCTAATTATAGACTGAATGTAAAAGAAGCTGGAACATGACTAACTAAAGTTGATATGGCTAACTAAAGATGCTACTGTTTACCAGAAGGTGGGTTTGCGGTTAAAGGCACACAAGCACATCAGGGTTAAAGCAAGTTCTGAGGCTAGATTGTTAGAGTCTAGACTGCTCAAATTCATTGAACCTGAGCATTAGTATTTAAGCACACAAGTTTTAGGTCATCTTTTATGTGTTGAGTGCACTATGTGCTTCCTGCTTCATTGTACACAAACACACAAAAAAATGAACCAATACCGTTTAAACAACTCCAGTGATAAAAGACCATGGATGAAATTTTTTTTAATACATGGTCAATCCAAGCAATGTCAAATTAACTTTTTGCAGATCTACATAAACAACTGAACAAACTGCTCTATTGGTTTGAAATAGATGCCTAAAAAGGAGAGTTCACCCAAAATTGAATATTCTGTAATCATTTTGGGTGAAATATTAATTAGGATCACTGGAAACACAAGGAAAGACAAGTGCATTAGGAGGAAGCATTGCAAGAGTGTGAATTGTGTTATAGAGGAAAATCAACTCTAAATGGAGGGCATCAGGGAGGACAATATTTCTCACCTTGGCAGCCTAGTGAGGTGACCCAACACCAAAAATAGAAGAGGGTGAGACCACAAATGGAAGGATGGGAGGGTGGAAATGATGGTGATGGAAAAAGAGGAGGAGGGGAGGATGACCATAGAGAAAAGAATAAAGGAGAACAGATATTTTTGTGTGGAAGATCAGTAAACACAGGTAGACAAAGACTCATGAGAAGAAAAAGAGCCAGTGAAACATTTTACCACAACTCAAATTTACAGTAAAACAATACTCACATCAAAATTTAAATCAAACCATAACTACTAGGGGTGTAACGGTTCACAAAATTCACGGTTCGGTTCGATACGATACACTGATGTCACGGTTCGGTTCGGTTCGATACGTTTTAGATACAGCAAAATGTAAAAACATCTCAACTTTTCAGAATGCCGCAAGCGCACCGCGGGTCATGTGACAAGAACCAACCAATCAGCTTCATCCTTTCCCGTAACAACGTTGAGAGCTCAGCCAAGATGAAGGAACAGCTGATCATAGTTGTATATGGATTGCAATTTTGAAATAAATTCAGTAGCAGAGCTACTGCAAGCGATTTTTAGAGCTGCAAATCCATTTATCCTTCGCTGAAATTTCCGCGTCTCATGGAGAGAGCACGTCATTGTTGCTTAGCAAAGACAGACGCCTCAGGAGAAAGACGCGCTTAGCGTTTTCCATGCGTTTTTAGGCACGATATGTGAACGGCCCCTAAGGCGCTCGCTCACTCAGCACGCGCTGAAGGCTCGTTGCAAAATGTCTAATGCATTTAACAGACCAGAAATATAAGATCCTAAAATAACCAACAGGTCTGGTGTTTGGGTTGGATTCCCTGTAAGCTATAGTGTCTAAATGCTGCAGGGATAGTTTGCTGCGTGCATGTTTCTCCTTTTTTTCGTCTTTTCCCAGATAGTACTGACGCATATATCCCAGATATTCCCGCTGGTTTTTTTTTTTTTTTTTTTGTAATCCCGCTGGTGTACCCTGTCATGTTGCAGATGCGACATACCGTTGTTTTTTTATCCACCACTCTCTTGCCATCACCATTATAGCTTAAAGGGAATCCAAAGTGCACCCAAACACCAGACCTGTTGGTTATTGGAGGATCTTCTCATTTCTAGTCTGTTAAACGCATTGGCTATTTTGCAACGAGCCTTCAGCGCGTACTGAGTGAGCGAGCGCCTGCTGAGTAGCCTAACATAAACATATAAGATGGTGTTTTTTTCTTCTTCGGGAGTGTCAGGGGCGTTGCCTGTTACGTTGTTTGGGTTATTGGACTACCTTGTTGAATGCATATCATTATATTTCTTTCTCTCTCTTTTTTTTTTTTTTTCAAATATAATTAATTACTCCAACGAACCGTTCGGTATACATAATGCGTACCGCGTACCGAACCGAAAGCGTCGTACCGAACGGTTCAATACGAATACGCGTATCGTTACACCCCTAATAACTACCCAGGTAAAGATAGACTTAAGAAATTATGCCTTGTGACAAAGTCTTAGAAGTTAAGTAGATCTGCCAAAAATTGCCAAAAAAAAAAAAACACGAAAATTGATTTGATTTGGTTACCTGGAGGTCCATCAAATCCCTTAGCTCCAGGTGGCCCTCTGGGACCAGGAACACCTCCGGGAGGGATTTCTCCTGGTGGACCAATGGGACCTACAAGACCAGGAATTCCATCCACACCTCGTTCTCCCTTTATGCCAGGAAAGCCATTGCGTCCATCATTACCTAAGGAGGAATGCATTAGCTTGATATCTAGCATGACTTACAATGTCTAACAGGATTGGTGCTAATGATGTTGGTAGTAGCTACAGTACATGAAAACATCTCATCAAACTTACCAGGCCTCCCTAGTACACCAGGCACACCAGGTTGACCCTTGTCTCCTGGCTCTCCTGGTCTCCCTGGAGAACCTGGACCTCCAGGAGTGGCCCCAAGCACCACACCGGGTTCCCCCTTAGCTCCTGGCAAACCTGGAAAACCATCTCTTCCTGGAGGCCCTGGTAAGCCGGCATTTGTTTTTCCTGGTAAACCTGGATCTCCTCTGGGTCCGGGGAACCCTAATCATAATAAGATTTGAAATAAAAAGCCAATTTGAAAAGGTGCAAGTCATATTCATTAAATTGGTCCATTGTCTCTTCTCAATAGTGCAGAGACGTAACAAGCTCTGCACACAGAAGTCAATTTCAAACCGAAAGCAGCAAAGGATGTTGTTGTGATTTCATGTTACCAAAATGAAAATGAGTGAAATTTGCATGGGAAAATTTTTCACCCTCCTGCGAAAATCCCAATCACACAGATTCCTATTTGAATGACTGGATGTGTAGTAATGTGTAGTAAGGATGACAGTAAATGTGTGCGCACCTAAAAAATTTTTATACAAAATAATGCAATTGTTATTATTTTTTTAAATATATGGCTAGCCCAAAGAAATTATATATAATATTTGTGGTTAGACGGCGGACCCATTTGGGGCTGTAATCTTACCCTGAGGTCCTGGCTGACCTCCAGAGCCTTGTTCTCCTCTCTCACCCTTTGGCCCATCAAACCCTGGGCGCCCACTTGCTCCTGGGGAACCAGGCCGACCCTTTGGCCCTAATATATTTTTATAGACACAAACATGCAAAAGAACACGTTTTAGCATTTTAAATGTTAAAATACTCTTTATAGTTAAATTACTACAATAATCAACTTTTATATACTTTTAGAAATAAAATTACCTGGCACACCGGGATTTCCAAAGTATCCTGGATCTCCAAATTCACCAGGAATCCTACAGGGCAGGGGTGTTCCTGTTGACATCCATATCATGGTCAGTAACTTATAAAAACTATGAATGATGGCCCATTCAACACACATTTCCTACAACTAACCATGACAAACCAAGAATTAAAACATGGATGACTGTGTTAGTAAAAAATGTATCTGAGCACCTAAGATCAGTGAAAGTTGGCTGATAAGAAAATGGATGGGAGGGAATATACAGTAAGGTCTACATATATTTTCGGACACTGACACGTTTTTCATGTTTCAACACGCCCAATCAAATTTTTCTGGCTGCTTCTGTCCTTCTGTCACATCATAACTAAACACCAGTAACTCGGTGCCACTGGAAGCCATGCATGCTCAGGCCACACTGTTTAACCATGTTTTACAAATGATGTTATATGCTTAGGATCATGAGCTGTTCCAAGTCTTCTCCATACTTTTTATTCCCATCATTCTGGTAAAGGGTGATCTTAATTCCAACCATCCAAAGATATGCTTTTGTAGAAGTGGTCTTGGTTTTTTAGATATGTTTTGGCCAAGTCTAATCTGGCCTTTTGTGCACCTTGTGGTGAAGTCTCTGTAATTGTTCTTGTAAAGTCTTCTCTTGATTGTAGACTTCGACAGTGACACACCTGCCTCCTGGAGAGTGTTCTTCTCTTGATTGAATGTAGTGAAAGGGTTTTTCTTTACCATGGAGAGGATTCTCCAAACATCCACCACTGTTGTCCTCCGTGGACACCCAGGGCTTTTTATAGCGCACCAGTCCACTCTTTTTTCTCAGAATGTACAAAACTGTTAATTTGACCACTCTGAATGTCCCTGCTATCTCTCTGATGGATTTTTGTTTTGTTTTATGAAGCCTAACAGGTGTCTGCTTCACCTGCATGGAGAGATCCTTTGACCGCATGATGTGGATTCAAAGCAACAGCTTCCAAATGCAAATGGCACGATTAGAATCAACTCCGGACCTTTTACTTGCTTAATTGATGTAGAAATAATGAAGGAATAGCCCACATTTGTCCATTAAATGGCTTTTGAATCAAATGTTTAATTAATTATGGTCCCTTGAAAAAGGGGGGAGGTACATATTAAAAAGCTGTAATTCTTTAACCTTTCCTCCAATTGTGATGAGAATACCATCAAATTAAATCTCATAGTGTACTTGTTAAGCCCATGCTCATTATACGGTATAACTGCAACTTGAATATGTTTTGGTCAACATTTAAAATAAAATAAAAAATTGTGGCTGTGCCCAAATATATGTGGACCTGACTGTATTGTCACTGTGCAATTACACTGCAGTCCAGCATTATAATTCCATGAACTGTCCTGAAAATGATTCCAAAACACATAGAACCACATTTTAATGTGGAGGGCAGGGAGATCTCATATGCTGTCAATTACCACAGAAAATGTCTATAACACTTTTGAATTCATAATTTTCTGAAGCAGCTTTACAGAAAACACATATTTTATAAAGACAACAGAAATGTGTATAGTAATGCACATACAATGAAAATGCTTTTCAGAGTGTTTAAAAAAAGAAATGTGCAGTTTGTACTTTTATTGAAGAACTTTATATTAATTAAAGTGCTTATATTAATTATTATATTAATACTTCTGTTGTTGGATTTGTCCATCCTTGGTGTATGTTGCAAAAGTGTTGCAAAATACCGGAAATAATGTAAGCAGATGACATAGCTTTATGTATACTTTATCCATCTAGGCCAGGGGTAGGCAAGTTAGGTCCTAGAGAGCCGTAGTCCTGCAGAGTTCAGCTTGAATCTAATCAAACACACCTGAACAAGCTCATCAGTCTCTTCAGGCTACAGGCAGAGGTGAGGGTTTTTTTCAGGGTTGGAGCTGAACTCTGCAGGACTGCGGCTCTCTAGGACTAAACTTGTCTACCCCTGATCTAGGCTCAAAATAACACATAACTTGTATATTTTAGTGTTGCAATAAATTGCTGCATAGACTTCCATTGTAAGTGCATGTACTGTAGGCACATTTTGCTTGTGAAGGATAAGTCAAAATATCTAACTGATGGCATGCCATGGGTGTTTGTGACCAAGGTGAACAAGCGTTGGGACTAATGTTGTGTCGATTCAAAGGGTATGCAAAGCAAATTTGAGCAATGGGCCTGTGATGGTGTAGCAGAGTCTTCAAAATGAGATTTACTTTCATACTTCAAAAAAGAAAAAAGAAAAAAGAAAGTAACCCCATCCTCCCACAGTAAAGCCAGTATAGAAGGGCTAATAACATGCACAAAGATTGTTAAATGACTGGCAAAAGAGGGCTGTAATATGGCAACTATCAATTTTCCAGAATGGCAAGAGACTAACTGGATTAGACATCTCAACCTATAGCGAAGTAATGATGAATGTAAGGTATGGTCGGGCTTGGTGGACACTCTATAGTTAAGCTGTCTGATACAGTCAGGCCATTGGAAAATGATGATTTATATTTTACTGGCTGCCGCTCTGGGCTTCACATCTCACCTCCCTCTTCCAAAGAGGCACCATTAAGCCCCGCCTGCCCACAGCTGTCACCTAGTCAAGACAACATGCAAGGGCAAGAGAGATGGCAAGAGAAGCTGTCAATCAGTCGGTTTAGGAATCATTTCATTCGGGCAGCATCAATAAGAAATCAAATGCATAAGCATGAAAATGATTTTACCTTTAGTAGGAAAAATAAAAAAGCTCATTCAAATATTCCAGCACATTAGGTTAAAGCAGTGCAAATAAAGAAATCAAAAGGAGAAAATGTGCATGGCTGCGTCAATGCCATTCCATTACTAAGAGAGAGAGATGGAGAGCATGCAGAGAAGTGAAAGGATCTGGTTATTCAGACATGAATGTTAAGACTTGTTATGATTTAATTGCACCTGCTCAATTTCTCTCTGAATGGAATGGCTTGCAAAGAGGTCAAAAGTTCTGTTAGCACAGGGAAAATGTAAGGATTCATTTGTATACCGATTCACTCTCACACACGTCCAAAGCTTGACGAGATAAATGCTTGTCAAGAAGAGGTATAGCAACCTCTAAACTGAAGCTTTTTCAACCAAGCTCATCTTTTACTGTAAACTCAGAAAACAAGCTTAATATGCTATTAAAGTGGGCTTCTTGAGGAGTCGGCTTGTATTGACAAAATACCACCTTGATTTGTGTAGATCCAATTAATTCATTGCATATGACTATATTTGTTCTTTTAAAAAAGTAGGCTAATCACATACAATACATGGTAGTATGGCAATCCATTTTAGCTTAGAAAATATCCCCAGCGTTACACTGCATATTTGCCTTTTACCTAGTAACAATTCATTTAGAGAGCTCTAAATAAATTCCTACTAGTAACAATGCCTAATAGAGAGCCCTCTAAATATTTTTTTACTAGCTACAATTACAATTAGAGAGCTCTCTAATTTAATCTTACTAGTAAAAAGCAAGTGGCATACTCCCGCTCTCTCTATTGAACATTATAAAAAGAAAAAAAAAAAACATTAAAGATTTATGATTAATTATTGTTGCCAAATTATCTAGTTGTTGCTTATTTACAGTGTTTTGTGATACAAAGCAATTTGTTAGATTGAAATCTATCTATTAGTTTGTCTAATGTAGTGCTGACATATGTATGAAAGCACACAAGTCACACTATAATTTATATGTGGCGAAAGGAATATTGATGAAAGGTTAAATAAATGCAGAGCAGCGTAACTTTAAATTGAAAATTCTAAAACACTACATACACGGATATTTTTTCCCCTCATAACTTAAATTATAGGGGCATTCTAACGCCATTCCAAAAGGTTTGTCATGTAGTAAATGCCTTGGACGTGGTTTTCTTCGGGTTTTTTTTTCCTTTGTTGGCAAAGTGTGTGGCATGCTCAGCATCAATTATGATATTATCACAGTCCTAGCCCAAAATCTTTTTTCTGTGTGTGAATTTACCTTTAAAATAAACTTACAGTACATAAATTACCTAGGTTATATTTCTACTCTGTATAGCATAATAATGTTAATTATTTTAATGAATATAATAGGCCATTTAATAGATCATTAGAGCATCAGTGTTGCTAGTCATCATTAAAAACTGTTTGAGTGAACAACTCAGCGGTTCAGTCTCCCACTCCCACGGATTTAGAGACCTCTTTAATACACTTACAGAGCTCTGCTGTAATGTCTCTTTTAGGGTTTTGTTTTTCTTGTTTTCATGTCTTTTAAGCCATGTTTCCACCGCAGGAAACAGGAAATAAATAAGGTTCCAGGTAAAAAAAAATGTCCCTCAGAAAGTCCCTGCTCACAAAGTACTTTTTCATAGT
Organism: Carassius gibelio; assembly: GCF_023724105.1. Lineage (NCBI taxonomy): Eukaryota > Metazoa > Chordata > Actinopteri > Cypriniformes > Cyprinidae > Carassius > Carassius gibelio. The sequence continues at coordinate 26,361,785 of NC_068402.1, read as the reverse complement.
TCTGGAACTTTTGGGGGCGGGACTTGGACGCTAAACATGCTGATTGGTTGAGTTCACACAGCATTGTTATTTCAACCACCATTTCTTTGGATCATTTTAAAAATATTACATTTATTGTGCCATGAAATGTAATTTTTTTTAAGTATTTCAGGCGAGAATGTAGTTTAAAACTCAAATCCATGGTTTATTTATAAAAATAGCGCCTATTTAAAAATGTGACGATAAGGTCCATGCGATCAGTGGGAGCTCAGTGATCATGTATCCGCCGAGAGCAGCCTCACTTTGGCTAGTCCATTTGACATGCGCCACTGGCTCTGATGGGAAATTGCAGTAGCCAAGGCAAGCTGACTGATGTTATCAAGTACGTTGCTGTTTGCAGAATTGTCGCAGACAACACACTCCCGAGTCAAATGCGCAAAGTCTGAACTAGTGAGGATGCAAAGTCCAAAATGTGCTTACTTTGTATTGAGAAACACGTGCAGACCTACGTCACAAGTCTATGTGTGTAATCTTCCCGGTACTTTAGACTGCGGTGGAAGTGCAGAAAGCAACAGGTCTGGGGGAAAATGGTTCCTGGGGAAAAAAGTTCCTGGTACAATTGTTCCGGATAATTTCGATGGAAACGTGGCATTATTTTGTAGTTTGATTCATGCTGGTTGTGTCATGCTTCCCTTGCCCTCTTGTCTTTATGTTATTGGTTCCTCTCGTTCATTGTGTCATGTTCTCATTAGTTGTCTTAGTCATGTGTCTGTTTGCTCACTGGTTTGTTCATGTCATGTGACCCTCATTAGCGTTTCCACTATCGAGCTAGGACCGGGCGTGCTAGTGCGTGCCAGGGCCAGTCGCGTTTCCATTGTCACTTCCGGGGCTTGATCGTGCCTCGCCAGGGCTTCCTCGGGGCCAACGGCCAGGGTTTTTTGGCACTCTTAGTTAGCAAGTGTTTGAAATAACTTGATCCGATGTGGATTATAATCACTAAACAAGGCAGAAATATTTATAAGCGATGTAAAAGACTATGCACGCTAAACATTAACGTTTATTGCTTGGATAAATCAGACGTCAGCTTCTTATTCTCTATCACAATTGTGTATTTATTAAGTAACATTTTATCTGTCGTCTCGTGAGTTTAGCTCTACATTGCATATCATCAAAATATAATAATGATTTTTGTTTGGGAGCTTTTATAAAAATAGAGAGTCTGCGCTGAGGATCATTTCAGAAAGATAAGAGCTGTAACACCAGCATTAAACACTTTTTTTTTTTTTTTTTTTAAATAAGTCGAGCTCAAAACTCTCTTTCAGTCAGCAGCGAGTGTTTGAAATAACTTGATCAAATGTGGATTATAAACACTAAACAAGGCAGAAATATTTATAAGCGATGAAAAAGGTATGCACGCTAATCTTGTTACCATAGTAAACATGGTAAATATGACCGCTTGAAGAAATCAGACGTCACCTTCTTATTCTCTATCACAATTGTGTATTTATTAAGTAACTTATATTATCGGTCACAAGCCTCGTCTCGAGAGTTTATCTCACATTGCCTATCATAAAAAAAATTATAGCCTAATAATGTTTTTGTTCGGGAGCTTTTATAAAAATAGAGATATTATCATTCATTCTAAATATGATGGCTACTGTGGCTAATAAACAGAAACAGACTCGACTGAATAAGCAGGCTATTTTCATGAGCGTTAAAAATAAATAAAATAGAAATAAGTGTATTTATGTGTGAATAATTTTGAGTCCTGATAAATTCTATAGTTAAAACATCGATGCTTTTGAATGTGAATATATAACAAAGCATGCAAACAAACTGCCGCTTTTATCATGTTCGTTTTGTGATCGCGCATGTTCCAGTGACTTATTTCTTAGTTTTCTGATAATTTCTCTTTGTTGGTGAAATTTTGAGGTTGCATGACGTTGTTCTGAGAGGCGTGTAAAGGGAGTGTTTTAGTGACGTGCAGCGGTGCTTCAAGCTCCACTGTGGAAACCCTGCGCTATTCTGGCCTCGATGCTACTGGCCCGAGGCTATGAGCCCCGCCCGGCCCACTTTAAGCCCTGGCTCACACTGGCCCGACAGTGGAAATGTGGCTATTGTATGTTATAAGTAGTTAAGTTTTTGCTATTGTCCCTTGGTGTGTACTAATGTTGTATCCTGCTGTTGGTGAGTCAAGTCTGTTCATGTCAAGTCTGTTCCCTGCTTCGTCAAGTCAAGTCTGTTCAGGCCTAGACAAGTCTGTTCGTGCATTATTAAATCAAGTCTGTGTATCTTGTTTGGATTTCACTTCTGTAAATAAAACTGCACATTGGTTCTCACTACGCTTGCCTTCAGTGGAATCATTACATCTGCAATTTAATTATAGAGCTCTGTAATTGCATTTTTACTAGTAAAAAAATTCAAGAGCTCTCTAACTGGAATTATTACTAGTAAAAATTTATTTAGAGGGCTCTAATTGGAATTGTTACTATGAAGAATTGAATTAGAGGGCTCTGTCATATGAATTCTTAGTAGTAATAATTGAATTAGAGAGCTCTCTAATTATAATCGTTACTAGAAAGAATTGAATTAGAGCTCTGTAACTGGCATTGTTACTGGTAAGAATTTAATTGTAGAACTCTCTAACTGAATTGTTACTGTAATTTCGACGAGTAACGCTGTGAGTAATTTAAGATAAAATTGCTTGCCATATACCAGTTTATTAATCAGTAATAATAACCTTTAGCAATATCATGTAATCTGTATAATTTTTTTTATTTCTATATGATGTTGTTAAAGTGTTACAGTTTTTTATTTTTATTTTACTTGCCTTGAATTCCTTTAGGTCCAGGTGTTCCAGGAAGACCATTGAATCCAGGATCACCTTGTGACCCTTTGAACCCAGCTACGCCAGGATAGCCAATACCAGATTCACCCCTGTCACCAGGACGACCTTTGAGCCCAGGAATACCAGGAAACCCTTTACTTCCAGACACCCCAAAACCAGGCTCCCCCTGTAAAGAAAGAACTTTAGAAATTTAAAGATCTTGTCACAGAAGGGAGCGGGGATGAACTCAAGCGCAGACAGAATGCACTACACACAAGGTTTATTAGTGACAAAAAGGGGGAAACAAAACGCACAAGGGGGAAAACAACAACTAGGGAATAGACAAATAACTTGACTTAGACTAGAAACAAACAATAAAACAAAAGACTATTCACTCTGGAACTCACACGACAGAGATACAATACACAGGTCTCACAACGTTTTGACAGAGTGTAACAATGAACCACACTAGACAGAGGACACAAGGGGATTGAAATAGGGAGACTAATGATAACATAACAGGTGACACAGGTAAAGCAATAATGACAAAAACAAAAAGCACATATAAAAAGAGGATAACAAGGGGGCGGGGCAAGGAAACGAGACAACACAAGAACATGACCCAAAGACAAGGCCATGTGCTTGCACACAAAACACGGCCTATCATGATCCAGCCACAAGACTAGAGAAAAATCAAGAACACAAGGGCAGAATCATGACAGATCTCACTAGTTGAATGTCAGAATCAGCATAACTACAAGCAATAACTCTTCTTTGGTAATAATTACTGTAAAATAATTTAATTAACTGATGAAATGAAATGACAACCACAAAAAAAGAATATAAGGGAAAAGGAAAATCTACTCACAGGTAGACCTGGTTCTCCAGGGAAGCCAGGAGAGCCATCCTTTCCGGGTTTGCCGCTTGGTCCAAGTGGTCCTGGAAGACCCTGTTGACCCATATCACCTTTTTGCCCTCGTCCTTCAGGGAAGAAATAATTACCTTTTTCTCCTTTACGCCCTTTAAATCCTCTGTCACCCGCACGACCCTAAAGCAAAAAGCAAAGCAAGACCTATAATTTGAAACAATTTTGGAAGTAACCTGATGATCCCAGTGTTTCTCAATGATCAGTAAGATAATATTGTATTAGATGCATTGCACCGGACTCCTAAACAAACAACAAAACCTGTAACCTTGGCAAAGAACTTCTGTGATTTATATTACTCCACTCTCAACACCAAGTCGCTACCTTTCCATGTAAAAACATTCAGCATCCCCCCCAAAAAAATCAAGGCATTAGCCCGATTGATCCCACCTAATATTTTAATAATTAATATCCTACATCAAAGCCCTGTGGTCCACGGGGTCCCTGGAAGCCTGGGTCACCAATTTCTCCCTTTACTCCATTGAGTCCTATAAAACCTGTGGGCCCTGGAGGCCCTTGAGGTCCCTGTGCACCAATCGTTCCTCCACCCAAACAGTTGCAGTCACCATTTTCTCCTGCAAGAGTCAATCAAGGAAAAAGGGAAGTAAGTCATTCAACATAATTATCTTAATAGCTAATTAATAATTCTCAATTCAGTTCTACAACAAATTGCCTCACCTTTAAACCCTTTAAAGCCTCTGTCTCCAGGACGTCCTCTTAGACCAGGCTGACCCGGAAATCCAGGTGATCCAGTGGGAAACAGGTTTGCTAGATAGAAGGTAGAAGGTAAAATAAGAAAAGTGGTAACCTGCAAGTGCTACCCCAAGGATCTACTTCTATTTTATTTGACCCACACAAAATATTTTCTAAGTGTGATCTAATTTGTCAAATTCTTAAGTTTTGTAAAAAATTAAGAAGGCCATCATCATCTGCAAAGGCTTACATGTACTTCCCGGTGGTCCAGGGGGACCTGGAGGTCCAGGAAAGCCCTGACTTCCAGGAAGACCTTCAGGACCATAAGAATCCCGACCTGGGTTTCCCCTTGGTCCTTTGGGTCCACGGCCACCGGGGAACCCAGAGATGCCTGGACGACCTTGATAGTAAAACAAAACTCATGGTTATCATCATATTGACACAATAGTTTATAGATACTAGGATGTTGTGGATGGTTGTCAAGGCATTTCAATGCCATTGCTAAGGAGTTTTGAGTGGTTGTTCACATGCTGCTATGTGGTTGTTTCAATGAATCAAAAATACACAAAAACCAAAAGCCATTAAAAAGTCTGTATAAACACCTTGTGAAATGTTTTTTAAACTCATTGTCATTCTTTGACAATGTAACTCCATTTCTTTTTCCTAAATATTTATTTCATAAAAATACTCAAAGGATTATTACTTTTCTTTTGATTCACATCCCTATTGTTTACACTGGTTTTCTGATAACCTTGTCTTTAGATGTTGCCTATCCTGTTGCTTTGCTCTGTCATGTTTGGCATTGGCAAGAGTATCCTGACACCCATGTTACATATATTTTCCTGGTGCCTATTTCTTTGGGGTTATTTCTTGGTTGTGAGCTCTCCTTTACCTTTTGTGTCTGGGCAGTTACAATTCTGTTTAGTTCATTGTCAGTTCTGATGTCATGATCCAGATGCTCCCTGTTGTGTCTTTCATTGTGGGGATGTGGCTTGGGTTGTTTATTCCCTCTCCATGTGCTCTTTGGTTAGTTTGGTGTGTAGTCTTAAGGATGTTTTAGCATGTTTTATGGTGTTTCATTTAGTCTTGTTTTGTCATTTTTGGTGGGATTCTGTCATGTTTGTTTCTATGTGCCATGTTCTCTCCAGTATAACATCTTTATCATGCACTCGTTACTTTGTCAACAACCAATGTGGGACAAAAAAAGTCCTCAACAGGCTGCATGACCTGAATCATAAAGCCTTAAAATGCAAAAGTATGTCACTAATACCTGAGACAAAAGCAGCCTGTCCCGGAGGACCAGGCTGACCAGGAAGCCCTGGAAAACCTGTATCTCCAGTTATCCCCGGATAACCAGGAAAGCCGGGATCACCTGGAGGACCTAGGTGCAAGTAAATTGAATAATCAATGAAGAGTGTACATCAGCATACATATGAGTATGTACATGAGAGATTAAAAAAAAAAGCAATAACCGCACTTGAGATCACAAAATTGTATGAAAGTGAGTTTATTATGATAAACGCAACCTCTATGACTACAATACAGGTGATTTCTGATACCTTTAATTCCATCCACTGCATCCACAATCGGTCCAGGTGGACCTTGGTCTCCTCTTTCACCCTAAAAATATATTAACAATATAATACTGTGGAACCTTTTTCTGTTTATGAAATTTATATTTGTGTTTTTCGTGTTACTTGTTCTTACCTTTGGGCCGGTAAAACCTGGTTGTCCTGGAAAACCAGCAGTCCCAGGGAAACCCTACAGATGAGAGAGAAGATGGTTGGTATCTAATGAAGATATAAGCGGAAAACAGTTTAGAGTAAAGTGTTTCATATCTACCTTAATCCCAGAAAGCCCAGGAGGACCGTTCAGACCAGGTGGGCCCTGCCATTTTGAACAATATATAAAAGGAAGTTCAGGTTAATTTGAAACAAACAAAATATCAGCCTGTGGTGAATCACAAAATGAAGCAGTAACATTACCTACCCTTGAGCCTGGCATGCCCAGGATTCCCTTTTCTCCAGTCTCACCTCTGTACCCAAATGGGCCCTACATATGCCCAACAATATGTGTGTCAGTTTCAAACAGCAACATATCAAACTTGAATTTGGAGAACAAGCTCTCTTTGATTACTCACTGGTGGTCCTGGTCTCCCTGGAGAACCTGTAGCACCGTTATAGCCTTTCTCACCCTAGAGAAGAGAGAGAGAGAGAAAGAAGAAAGAAGACTGAGAAATTTGAAACAATATTTAATACATTATGCAGCAAACTGCTGTCGTACACATTGATCTATGCTTGAAATCCACAAATTTAAATTCAGTTGAATGTCCTTCATTGTGATTTGGGCTCCAAATGAAACAAACAAGAATTGTAAATTTGAACACTTACATAATATAATCTACAGCTACAAACATTTCATATGCTTTCCAAGGCTGCATTGATTTGATCAGATATGGAATAAAAACAGTACTGACATAAACCAAATAACTGTTTTCCATTTTGATTTGGTGACACATTAAACATTTAGCACCGATATGAATGATATACTGTTTAATATACTGTTTTGTGGAAACTGATACTTTTTTTCACGATTGTTTGATGAATGGATTGTTCAAAAAAGGACAGAAATGTTTTGAAATATAAATCTTTTATAACATAAAAGTCACTGTAGTCACTTTATCCTTGCTGAATAAAAGTATTTATAAAAAATATATTTTATAATAGTGTAAATCATTTTCGAATCCAGAAAAAAAGTAATAATTTACTCACCCCCCATGTCATCCAAGATGTTCATGTCTTTCTTTCTTCAGATGAAAAGAAATTTAAAGTTTTTGAGGAAAACATTCCAAAATGTTTCTAACATATAGTGGACTTGAATGGCAGCCAACGGGTTGAAGGTCCAAATTGCAGTTTCATTGCAGCTTCTTCCTATGCGAACCCAGCCAAGGAATAAGGGTCTTTTCTAGGGCTGGGATGATAAATTGAAGCAGACTCGATTCGTGGATCGATTCTTAGATTTTCAGACTGCATCGTGATTCCTCTGGAATCGATTCTGAGCTTAGATTTTAACAGCAGATGGCGCTCTAATATTTTTTAATATAGTTTTTATCCGCAAACTCAAATGCTCATGAAGAAGAGGGCTAAAGCGTGCTAGTGCATTCTGCATATCATGTAATTTCACCTTAGCCTAGAATGCTTTTATGACGCGAGATTAAAGAGCCACACAGATGGGAAATCAAAAATTACCTGTATTACAGTGTATGGTGTAGCTGTCCATCTGTGTAAACAATTTGCAAAGTAATTAAACCAAAAAGTACACGATTTATAAAGTTATTGGCTTCTAAAGTAAGGAGTCGACTCTGAATCGCTGAAACGAGTCGTTATAGATTTCAAATCTTTTGCCCATCTCTATGTACGTCACTAGGAACACTTTGCATAATAATCTCCGCCTACCGTCTTGGGAGAAACGGAACTCTGACTTGCCCCACCCCCCCACACAGACGCTCTGGTTGGTGTGACAGCATCATATCGAGGAGACAGTGTGTTTTTAATTGTAAAGGCAAGTTTGTTTTATTTTCACTGCCAAAGAATGAAGATCAGAAGAACCAATGGCTAAAATTTATTTTTACCACAATACCAGAGCAGTACAACAAATCCCTTTTGTTGTGTTCACAACATTTCACTGATGACTGGTTCTCTAATCTCGGTGAGTTCAAGGTGGGATTTTCAAAGCATTTTGCCATAAAAGAGGGTTCATTACCAACTTTATTTGGACCAACAAGCATCTCCGAATCACAACGCGAAGTATGATTATGAAGTTATGTGTTTGTTTTCTAATCAGTATGTGTGCTGTCTGCAGCCTTTATCTGCACTGATCTTCATTTACAAACACGTCATTAAAATGAAGTGTAACTCCGTGAATACTCAACGAAAAGACATGAGAGAGATATCTATAGAAAGCTTGACATGTCTTATTTAAAACTAAACAAGTGCTTCTAACAGATATTCTGTGATAAAGTAATCCATGTCCGTTTTTCACGTCTCCCTTCATTATATCTAATGTGACCACGCCCCCGCGCTGAACGCGCTATTCAGATTCAAACTGAAGCGTGTGGCTTGAATACGCCAACACAGAAGAAAAAGCAGCGAGACTGTTCAAGTTTTTTATTTTACTGTTTGCTTCGCGGTGAGAGGAATAAGACATAATTCACCCCAAAAAGATGCTAACGCATTGTTTACCTTGAAGTTGTGTGCGGAACAACCAATCTAAACTATGTTAGTTGACCAATCAGAACACAGTATGCTACCGAAAGGTGGGGTTTAAGGAAACTGAATCTTTTGAACAGCTTCGCGCGAACCGTTTGGGGATCTCTGAGAATTGAGGTAATTTTAAAATTATATTTTGACAAAATGACAATGTTTTTTTAACCTGGGATGGATTTAAACCTATTGTACAGGACTTATAAACAGTGATAGGAAGCTTCATCTTACTGGCTCTTTAACCTGTTAAATGTCACCCCGTCCCGTATACGGGACACCTACGTTGACTATACTATATTACAATCAAATTTAATCTAATCTTGACAAACTATATATCGTTGGAAAGGTCTAAGACTCCCAAATATATATTTTACCAATATTTTTTGTTAAAAATTATGTAGGAAAAGTAATAGATGAATTTATGAAAAGAGTGCACCCTCAGAAATCTACATTACAAAAGGAGCTTTGACCTTTGTTTAAAAAAAAGACTTCCTCGTTGCCTTTTTGCTCAGAATCGATATAAGAAAGAATTGCGATGCATTCGGAAAATCTCAGAATTGATGCTGAATCATTTCTCGATTCATGATCGATTTATTCTCCAAGTCCTAGTCTTTTCTAGCAAAGCGATTGGTCATTTTATAAAAAAAACGAACTAAATTTCTATACTTTTTAATCACAAATGCTCTACTTGCACTAGCTCTACCTCATACAATACATAATCACATTGAAAAAGGTCACTTCCACACATCTGGTGGATGCATAACGCAAACCCAGTCAAACGTTTGATTGCAGTATCTTCTATTATATGCGCCTTACAATTCGGTGCGCCCTATATATGACTATAACAGTATATGACTATATATGACTAATATATGACTATAACAGTTCTAAAATATTCATTGAAGGTGCGCCGTATAATCCAGTGTGCCTTATAGTGCGGAAAATACAGTATATATAAAATGATAATTTACTAGAAAAGACCCTTATTACTTGGTTGGGATCATGTAGAGCCCTTTGAAGTTGCACTGAAAATGCAATTCGCCACTGAAGTCCACTATATTGAGAAAAATCCTGGAATGTTTTCCTCAAAAACAAATTTTTTTTGCGACTGAAGAAAAAAAGACACAGATCTATTATCTAACATTATCCACATTAGAGAGTGATATTTATATATTTGTAAGTGTGCCTGATGTGTCCTCTTTAGGGTCGCCATATAGATGCACACATAATTCAACCATTTCAAATAACCACCAGATATGAAGACTTTACAGGGTGAAGTTTGGTATGAATACATCAAGCACAAAGTGAACGTCACCCTCCTGGATAGTAGGTCTGATGTACAAAGAAACTGTAGAAAAGATTTTGAAGAGGACGGTGTCGATTGACTTCATCCTAGGTCTAGGTCCTCACAGCTTCGTTTCCTCACAAACCTTAGTTCCTTTGTCTCCTTTCGGAAAGCCAACAAGCTCCACCACTCCATTGACCAGTGGGAGGCCTGGGTCACCGGGCGGGCCCACATCTCCCTGGATACGGTAACCAAGGAAGAAAGATTTTTTTTTTTATATGGGACAAGATGACGGTTGATGGGGAGGCTGTTTGCAGACGGCAACGGCGGAGCATGTTGAAGAGGTGGCATGTGATGAGAATTTTTTGGGTTCTGAAGAAGGATGTTAAGAGGACTGTGACCACTGCCAGAGCAGCGGGGAGATCAAGGTGATGAGGAGATGAATGGACACAGGCAGAATAAAAGAGCATTGGCAGTGAACCACATATTTCACACAACAGATGTGTCTGTATCTCTCCCCATTCAATCATTATACAACTAACCTCCCTCCCTTTATTTACTATCAATGTCTCTATGATGTGTTTTCAGAAAACATTCCCATAATCAAAGTATTTTCAAATGTCAGTCCCAACTGATAAATTATCAGAACGTTCCAGACCATTTTCCCTGGAGCGATGTTGTGATTCAATGCCGTCTAACGCTCCTCTCTCCCCCACCATCCACACCCTCTCACCCTGGCAGTGCCCCCCACACCCCCTGGGTTGGAATCACTGCTCCCTTGTGTGTTACCTTCTCTCCTTTGTTGATAGTGCTTAAAGGTGGTGCGTTAAACTGAACGGCCGGACTGCCCCTGAGTCCTGGTGGACCAACCTCCCCCTGAGATCCACAAGACAGATATTTGACACATTAGAGCCCAGGATTTTATCAGAGAGGGAAAGAGAAAGAAAACGTGAGAAAGAGTCTTGGTCAGGTAAAAAAAAAAAGATAAGTGTAAGAAGAGAGAGAGAGAGAAAGAAAAATGGAAATTTTAAGATAAAAGAAGAGGGACAGATGTAAAAGCAAAGGGTAGTGAGTTTCAGAAAAACAGGCAGAGGAAACACTGCATGAATCAGATTCTTGTTTAGGATTTTTGTCTTATTTTCCAGTAAAAATGTATCAAAATTCTTAAAACAATATATATATATATATATATATATATATATATATATATATATATATATATATATATATATATATATCCTGTTTATACTCCCAATCAATTAACAAGTTCTGTTTTGCATAAGAAAAATATACTTAGTTCAAGACAACTTCGCTTAAGTCTTCATTTTGCGGCAAGTTTTCTAGTAGAGTTAGCTTATGAAAAAACACCCCTTTCCTTTGCTAAATGAACATAGTTTTCTGTATTTTCCCATGTTGCCGGTTTTTAATTATTATTATTATTGCAGTGTTTGAAAAAAAGAAAGAAAAAGGCTTCAGGTATGTCACAGCAATGAACCATAATTTGCTATTTGATGGTCAGAAGTCAGTTTTTAAATTTCATTCTAGAAATGATTTTAATTTGATAAAAAAAAAAATTGTAGTGCAAAATGAGTCGTCAGCATTTTTTGGTCATTTTTCACCAAAAGACTGTAAATACAAAAGTCCGTTTTTAGAGTACACTAGTGTATACGGTAGATTCAATTAAAGTTTCAATTGAAGTTTATTTGTATGGTGCTTTTTACGATACAAATCATTGCAAAGCAACTTTACAGAAAAATTTAGTTTCTACAATATTTAGTACTAGCTTATCAGTGGTGCCTATCAGTTTATGTGCATAAGAAAGTTTCAGAAAAATTAATTAAATGCGTAGTCAAACAGATGATGAACACTATTAACAGCAATTATTATATGATGCAATCACACTTTAGCTAAATTTGGTAGTTCTGTATTTTGTTTCAGGGTTAGCATCATCTGAGATGGAACCAAAGCTAACACACATGGACTTAAAAACACAAAACCCTCATTTTGATTTGATGGGGGCTTTATTTGCTTTTTTTAAATTTACATTTTAGCTGGAAAACAAGATAAACATAAAGAAAGTGATTTTTTTTTCACAGAGAATAAACAGGAAAGAGGTGATAGAGAATGAAAGGTGAAAGGAAAGGTGAGAGCATTAGGACTAAGGGCTCCATTTGTAATATTTACTGCTACAAACGCATGCGTATTATGGCTGCCACTGCTTTATTTTGAATTTACTTCATAGATTTTAATGGAAAGTTCAATAAATTTATTATAGAACTAGCTGGTCCTTGTTTTCTCGTGAGTTCAGTGGGTTAAGTGTCCCAACCAAAGGAAACAAAGGCACACAAAAGATTGGAGCAGGTGATTCCAGCACCAGCACAAACCACTCAGAAACAGCTAATTGAATAGCAGCTCAGAGACTTCACGCTCAGTATGAGTGACATTACAAGTTATACAGAAACTGCATGTACTGTTCTGTAAACCTATGAAATCTGTGAACTACCATCCAAAAGCACAGGGAAATCCATTCCAAATTGTAGTGTTATCATGCTTATTAGTAAGATACCATAGAGAAACATTCCTTTACAGGAAAAGGCTTTTATTATGTGTAGTGTGTGTTGAGATAAGTGGAAACATACTCCATTTGGGTTAAAACATAAATGGAACAAGATACAGTAGGCATGCTGGGAGTACAGAACTATTTTGGAGAAAAGGGAAGACAAGAGGAAAAGGTAAGATGATAAGAATGAAAGAGTGATATAGTGTTATTGTGCCCAAGAGGGTCTGGCTGCAGACTTGCACTTGCACTCTCAAACTTGCATTCTCAGACTTGCACTCTCAGACACTTGCACTTCCGTTAGTGACGTCACTTGCAGTCTTTATTTTTTATTTTATTTTTTTATTTTTTTACGTTTTGTTTGAATTTCCCAACATTTTATAACAGTAGCCAGGTGGCGAAGACAAGAAAAAAATAAACTAAATTACAATGTCACTTGCAATCACTACTTTCACTCCCTGCTACCTGCGACACTTGCAATCGACACAAATCCTGCTTGTTGCCAATGGAGACAAGAAGCTGTGGTGGTGAATAAACGCAACGCGCAAAGGTTCGCGTTAAGCATTTTTCCATATAGAATAAACTGTCTACAACTCGTTTATATCACTGTCTTTGTCCATTAAGCTACATTATGTGTTTTATTTATAATGATTTTTATAGGAGGAAAACATTTAATATACAATTTAACGCACTGCGTTCTGTACTCGTCTGCTTGCCTGTACGGAGCTGATCCTTTTAAAATCACTTAATGCATTTCATAATGCACGTTCATATTTGCTGGTCTGTATATAGGTTGAGTCAACAACAAGACATATAGGCTATGCATGCTGAATTGTCTTTATCATCTTAGTCTGTTATTAGGCCACATTAAGTGTTCGCATTGTGTTCATAGCCATCTGCTTGCCTTATTGTACATTAAATAATAACTATATATCGAATTTGGTCTTTTTATTGAACTTAACGTATCCTAATACATTATGCCATATTAAGTGTTAGTTTTTTTCTACAGGAGGAAAACGCTTAACGAAAAACTTTGTGTATAGTAGTAGGCATACTAATTTAGTTTTAATTGTTTAATCACCACCAAAGCGTCTTGTCTCCATTGGCAACAAGCACGATTTGTGTTAATTGCAAGTGACATCTCAGGTAGCGGAGAGTGCAAGTAGCGATTGCAAGTGACATTGTAATTTAGTTTCTTTTTTCTTGTCTTCACCACCTGGCTACTGTTGTAAAATGTTGAAAGATTCAAACAAAAAGTTATCAATAAATAGAAATAATAATAATAATAAAGACTGCAAGTGACGTCGCTAGCGGAAGCACAAGTGTCTGGGAGTGCAAGTCTGAGAGTGCAAGTGCAAGTCTGCAGCCAGACCCTTCTCATTGTGCAAGACAAAAACAGTATAATCATTTAATATCCAGTCCTTAATCAGACCCCTAGCAGACTAAAATACCATTCGAACTGAATGTTACACTGTAAACATTCTCTGAGTGTGCCAGTCTCTTTAAAGAGGATGGAATCTTTTTTTGTACAGATATATGAAAAAACATTCAATACTTGAACATAGAAACAGTAGGACCCCAGGGAAAAAAAATAAGAGTTTTGGGGCTTTTAGTCCATGTCTGTTGGTCACATTTAGCACAAATTAGCATTTGGGTTTAAAGTACAAGTACAAAATAACAGTTATTGGCTGTGACATAATTAAAGTGAAATTACTGTTTGAAATATAAAGGGACAAGTCATGATATGCCCTGCCAAGACTTTCTGTTTCAATAGGAAATCTGTCACCACAAGACAGAAAACTTTGGTCATCAAGCAATTTTTTGGGGTCTTTAATGTCAGAGACACTCAGAGAAGTGTTTTTTTTTCTTTGTTAGGCCAATTGCAATGGCTTCAACCACCAACAAACACATGCAATACACCTTCAGTAGAGAGAAAACAATGCTCTCATTAAGACAATCAAACAAACAAGAACAAACACCCAGGACTCAGCTACAGATCTATATCTAAAATGCATCTTAAAGGTATATTTCACCCAAAAATCACTCATTCTCATGTCGTTCCAAACCCGTAAGACCTTTGTTCTTCTTCGAAACACTGAATAAGTTATTTTTGATGTATTCCGAGAGCCCTCTTACCCTCCCATAGACAGCAAAGATCCTTACATGATCAAGGCTCAGAAACATGGCAAAGAGATTGTTAAAATAGTCTACATGACATCAGTGGTTCAGCTGTAATTTTACGAAGCAACAAAAACACTTTTTGTGCACAAAAAAATTACTTTATTCAACAATTAATTGGAGTGTATGACATACATACATAACGTATGTATATGTGCAATGTATGTATGTGGATAAATTGTTAACATTCAGATCAAAGCGTAAACAACGTAATCAGTGTATCTCCGTACGGTGCTGCTGACGCAGAACAACATACATTATTAATGTATGTGATACTCTCCAAAACGGCATTATAGGGTGACGCGGAGGAGACAAATTGTTGAATAAAGTCATTGTTTTTGTTTTCTTTATGCACAAAATGTATTATCGTAGCTTGGTAGAATTACGGTTGAACCAATGATGTCACATGGATTATTTTAATGATCTCCTTGCTACGTTTCCGGACCTTGACCGTGGTAATGACATTGTTGTCTATGGGAGGGTCAAAGAGCTCTCGCAATACATCAAAACTATCTTAATTTGTATTCCGAAGATTAACGAAGGTCTTACAGGTTTGGAACGACATGAGGGTGAGTAATTAATGACAGAATTTTTGGGTGAACTATCCCTTTAAGCGTTTCTGGAACAAATATGCAGATGGTTTTGGATGAAATGAGGTAATTATCTGAACCTAATGACACTAATGGTGGAACTAAAAGCAGTTTTATGTGGAGGCCTTGCTTAGTTGTATGTAAGCTGATGAAACCCATACCTTTTCTCCTGGCTCTCCTTTGTATCCCTGACCTGGACTTCCCTGTAGAATAGGCAGAGACATTCAGCAAACCTCTATGCATGGTTATTTCAGCCATTCTGGAGTAAGAGATCACTTTTACAAAAGGAAATTTGTACTTATTAATTGGCTCTTCAGGAGCTACAGTATAAAGCAGACAATTATAAGACTTCTTGGACCCGTAATGATTGCATCCTTTCCTTTCATTCAAAAGCAAGTTCTTAGATGTACATATATGTTTGCACACTGCCCCCTGTCTGACAGGAGGATGAAGCATTGAACATGACAGGATTATTTAACATAATGCTATTTAAAAACTGTTCCTTAGACAGCTGAACTTACTGGAGGTCCAGGAGGGCCAGGTGGACCCGGCAGACCCTGCGGAGAGAGAGAACAGTGAGATTACAGTCTTTATACTGTAGACAGATGGTTTTTGTAGACAGTCTAGGTAGATGTAAAGATATAATACATACAGCAAATCCATCTGGACCTCTAAGCCCCATTAGACCTGAAAATCCCACTGGACCTGGAGGGCCTTTGATGGAAAAATTCTAGGGATTTTACAAAGAAATTATAGTTATAAAAAGACAAAATATGGCTGCACAAAAAAAGTCAAAATCCCAAATAGGACAGAAATGAGAAGAGACCAAGGTAGACCCCCCCCCCCCCCATCTTTTTTACACATTCTTCTATAGAGCACAAAAGGAGAAGCTTTGAATAATGTACTTGTCATTTTTCATATAATTACAGTGAAAAGGAACGGTATGTTAAAGATGAAAAAAGAACACAAAAAGCAAAAAAAAACTGTATTTACAACTGAGTTAAATGGTCACTTATTTATCATATTTTATAGTGTTTTATTCATTTATATGTTCATTCATTCATTCATTTGTTTGTTATTTTGAAGTCCAGACGCTTTAGTCTTTATTTATTAAACATGACAGTGAGTAAACTACACCTCTTTTTAACACTAAAAATTGTCATCAGTGTTCATCTCAGCCTTCTTTTAGTGTTGAAACAGCAGAGGATTATTAACCCCCTTACATGTACTGTATGTGTGGCAACATTAAGAACATGCACATCCACACATGGCCCACCCGGGAGGATGTAAAATCACAGATAATGTATAAAAGATTCATCAGGTGTTGAAAATGACAGAGGGATTTTCCCAGACAGGTCTGCACTCCACACTCAGAACTACCTCACAACACATATTATTAACAGGGCTGGCAGTATAAGTCACATGAGCTGCAGTATCAACACATGCTGAATGTGGATGCATGTATGAGTGTATACATATAAAGTATTCACATGTGTGATTTGCTCGGGTTTCATAAAGAATAGCTGCAACTTACTTGTCCAGAAAGATTTATATAAAATGGTTCTCCTTTTAGACCTTTTGGACCAGGGAGGCCCTAAAATCAAGCAAAAAAAAGTTTGTATATGAAAAGTGATCTATTTTTTATATTAGGAACATCACTACATTTTCACAGATATGCTTACAGACAAAAATGATTACACTAATAAGCAACTGAGCATGCAACATCATAATAAAAATTGAGTTTATATCTTAGTGTCTGGTGCATGGAGCTTTGTTTATAATAGTTTATTGATATTGAATTATAATTAAAATATTTGTATGACATTATTTAATTACATTTTAAATAAAGAAACATATGTGATCCTCAAAAATAATTCAACTGGTTTTGATAAGATGATTTGTTCAGTTAATAAGTGAAATGTCAACTATTATTCAGTTTGGTAAATATGATATGATACAATCTTCTTGAAATGCAGAAAAAGCCCTCAAACTTACAGGAGCACCAGGAAGACCAGGAAATCCATCACGGGCTCTATCGCCTGGATCACCTCGTGTGCCATTACAGCCGTCCAAGCCTGGAGGTCCCCTGGGCCCCTCCTGACCAGGGTGTCCCTGAACAGGACAGTAAAATCAGCTTAGTTAACGGTTTTTAGAGAAGGGTGAAACTATGGTAATAGACAAGAGCTGTGTACTCACTGGAACACCATCATTACCAGAAAACCCAGGAACACCCATTGGGCCCTGTCAAAAAAGAAATAAAACACCATGTACACAACACACTGATTTTTGTATTTAGATTTAATATAAAGGCACATATACGTCTGTACACAGTTCATTTCATTAACAAAATATTTCAAAATATTGGTAAATAGAAACGCATATATCTATCTGTATGTATCATAATTGCCCTCCATGAAATCTGACCTTATCTCCATTTGGTCCAGAGGGCCCACTTCGTCCTACATGGCCCTTTTCTCCTTTGGGTCCAACTGGCCCTGGGGCCCCAATGAGACCCTCAGGACCACTGCTGCCTGCCTGTCCAAATTCCCCTGGTTGCCCCTAGAAGGAGAAAAAATTAGTGTGGGATAAAGATGTACAGAGCCTTCATAAATAAATCGGTTTGTTGTATTCCTCATTTGTAAATATATATATATATATATATATATATATATATATATATATATATATATATATATATATATATATCTGTGTGTGTATACATTTATTTTTTTATTAATCTAGCAGATAGGCAGATTTAACAGAAAGTGTATAAAAAATAATAATATATAATCTGCATAGTAAGAATAGCAATATTACTAGACCTCACTGTCATAATCACCAGTAACACTCACTGCTAACCAAATGGTGGCGACACAATCCAGCATTTAACTCAGTGCAGCTGGTCTCTGTACATAGAGTCCACAACGATTGAGGGGATTATTCAGGGCATTGGTTATAAAAGGGCATAGCATTGACAGCAGAAAGTATCATTTGGCAACATACTCATCTTTGATTCAGCAGACCAGAAAAACTTAATTTAAGATATTTTCTTCTCAGAGAAGAGCCTGGCTGTCACTGCATTTCAAGAGTGAAGACTGGCCAAATACAGCCACTCAGTCAGATCCTCATTATGAATTATTCCCATATAAAACAAGGCTGGAAATGAGCATATGCATGACCGCAATTATCCGAGGCAAGTTAAAGCTTATATTGCTAAGAAATAATAATAAGCAGCATTAAAAAATATTGTTAGAGCTGTGGTATTGTGGTTAGTCACTCTGAATAAGCCTTACATTCAAAACACAGTGTCTAAATTAAAGGGGTCATGACATGGTTTTTTTTATTTTATTATTATGGTCCCCTAGGTGCAATTATAGTATTACTATAGTTAAAAAAAAAAAAAAAAAAACTTTTAAAATGTAGTGAATTATGACATTTTCCCACCCTGTTTCTCATCCTTTGATTCAAACAGTCTGTTTTGGGTTGTTTCCCCTTTAAGAGTTCAGTATTAACGCCCACTGGTATGATTGGCTAACGACATTTGACGGAACATTTGCGGATTGAGCGTAACTGTTTAGTAGCGAGTGATGCATTCGAAGCGATGGCTCTTGCAATGATAAAACCTTATATGTTTGAGCCGGAATCAGATGAGGAATCAGAGGAAAATGAACCATCACCACAACAACGAAGACTGGATCAGCCCGTTTCCACATGGAAAGTGAAACTTTTTTGAATTAATAAAAAAATTGTAACCCGAGACACTTGAAAACGGATTATTGTTGCATAATTATTCTATAGCTTAATATGCTAACAGTTCAACATTATTTACCTAATTTCAATGAAATGATAGGGTGTACCGTGGACAAAAATGCATGCACAGGCCATATTTGAAGATGCAGCATTGATAAGGCAACATTTTTGGGGAAGTCGTGGCCTAATGGTTAGAGGGTTGGACTCCCAATCGAAGGGTTGTGGGTTCTAGTCTCGGGCCGGACGGAATTGTGGGTGGGGGGTAGTGCATGTACAGTTCTCTCTCCACCTTCAATACCACGACTTAGGTGCCCTTGAGCAAGGCATCGAACCCCCAACTGCTCCCCGGGCGCCGCAGCATAAATGGCTGCCCACTGCTCCGGGTGTGTGCTCACAGTGTGTGTGTGTGTGTTCACTGCTCTGTGTGTGTGCATTTCGGATGGGTTAAATGCAGAGCACAAATTCTGAGTATGGGTCACCATACTTGGCTGAATGTCACTTCACTTTTCACTCACTTTTTAATCTTCTATTACATGTAGGCCTACTAGAAAGGCGACATATTTTCAAAATTCTCTTATACAAATAAACTGCATCCATTTTTCCCTGACGTCAGGATCTTTCGGCAGCGTATTCAAAGATGTTGTTTGTCCACAGCCAGGAACAACACATCTGCGTGGCATTGTAATTTTCCTGTACACAGACCCACTCGCTGTCCGTCGACTGAACACTTGTGAGGCGCGCGGCGCGACAACGATCCGAAATGAGCGTAGTTGTCTTGTGCTGGAGGCGGTCATATGCAAATGGTTGGAACGTCACTTCGCACCGTGACATCACTTCTTACCATGGATCCAGAACGAGCTGTTTTTAGAGCTTGATTAAATAAATGGCTCGTTTATAATGGGGAGGACGTCTTAAGCTATGAAACTTGCAGGACGTTTTAATGGTACAAAGACCTCTTATATTCCAAAGGATCAAGGCAAATTTGGTTTCTCATTTCATGATTACATTTAAAACACAGTGTCTAAATTAAATCATTCTGCTTGCGTAGGAAAGGTTTTCAACTTTACTGGAACTACAGTATCAACATTCTCTGTAGCTCTCCACATGGTACAAAACAAAACAAAAAGAACTGAGATCTTAAAAGGATTACAGCCACAAAAATCCCATGATCCTTGGTGGTGTATGCACATTTTTAGATTCAAGCAATCAGCTGCAGGCTCTTTTCAGCATGAATCGGTATGCATCTATGTGCCATCACCGTGTGGATTCTTACAAGGCTCTTCAACCACAGTAAAGAAGTATAGAGTGTAAGTGTGGCGCAAAACAGAACAATAGAACAGAAACTATAGATGCATCAGCTTTCCATAAGGTCTTCTGTAGGAAGTTTCACTTAATGTGGTTTCATTTTATCCTTCAAGCTATTCCTCTGACAGTGATGAAGAGAGAAGGAATGTGTAACTTCTTGCCCACATCAGCAGTCAGCTGCTGAACATTCAATCTGAGGCTAAACCAGACTTGCTGTCTTGGTTTGAGGTTTAACAGTGGTTGGTACTGGGAAACCACCAAGTATTAGACAAGATCTGTGTGCAGTTGAGTAATATACAGTATAATTTTCACCTGTTATTGAATGCTATGAGTCTGTTGAAGATCTCCTACATATGTTCAGTGGAGAACAAATAAATGAACAGACAAGCAAATGAGCAAAACAATCAAATAAACTTGTTCTTGGTAATATATAGCAATGGTTCTCAACCCTGATGCCGGGGGCTACTAGCACATTTCTATTCCTGAGGAGCAGCGCAAGTTCTCTTTCCCGCTTTCAAAAATGAATAAATGTACTTCAATAAAACAAGCATTTTCCATTTTGCAAATGTCACGTTACATGATTTTATTGATTTTCACGGGAAATTGGGCTTTTATGGAGGAACGAAAGCACAGCGCTGCAGAAGTGGGCAGAATGGGGCCAAATAATCATTTTATCTCGTTTACTGTATTTTCATAATCGTTGGAGGAATAATCGATTAATTGCACAGCCCTAGCTCATGTCCATTAAATATTAACAGACAGCTTTTGAGTTTAATAATGTAGTAAAGGAGAAATTAACAATAAAGCGATAGTTTACTCAAAAATAAAAATTCTGTGATTAATTACTTACTCTAATGTCCAAACCCTTAATAACTTTGTTCATCTTCAGAACAAACATTAAGATATATTTGATGAAATCTGAAAGCTTTCTGACCATACATAGACAACAACACAAATACCACATTCAAGGGCCAAGAAACATAGAAACCCTTATGAAACAAAAATATATTGCAGTATATTGGAAAATATCGTGTAATATATTAGGCATATATTCTTATATATATATTTTTTTTTTTCCAATATATTGCAATATATTGAAAGAGGCAATCATTTGTATATTTTGCAACATATTATATAATATATGTATCATCAATATATTATTTAATGTATTCAAATATATAAAATATTAGAAAATAAAAAGGGAAAATAATATATAACAATATATCACAATATATTTTAAGAAATATATTGGTAAATATATTTTCCTTTCGTAAGGGAAGGATATTGTTAAAATAGTCCATGTGACATCAGTGATTCAACTGTAATGTTATGAAGCTACGAGAATGTTTGTGTGTGTGTGTGTGTGTGTGTGTGCAAAGAAAACAAAAATAATGAATTTATTTAATTTCTTCTCTTTCAGGTCAGTCTCCGCTGCCATTCACAACAGTACCACAACAAACCAAGTTGTATATTTCTCTTTTCCACCCTCGACAACTACTGCTTTTGCTGAAAAGCAAAGTTCTTGAAACTTGAAACAGGACCAGCTCATAACCAGCTTATAATCAGCTCAGGACCAGCTGAAACCAGCTGACATGCTTTAAAACATACCTAAGCACGGGAAGCAGCCCTGTAGGAACAGGAATTGATTGGTGACTTCATTTTTCTAGAAAACATAGAAATCTAGTTGTTTATGCTAAGTTGTGTGCTCACTTAGTGGACTATTCTGATAATCATTTGAATTGCATTCCACCAACAAAACTTTAAAATCACTAAAGCGCTCTTTTCTATCACAACAAGTCATTTCAAGACTGTGATCTGCTCTCATCTGTCTCCTTCACACACCGCTTAATAGGGTTTCAACTTGTATAAACTGATATTAACAACACGAAGATGGAAAAAATGACTTCCAGCCAAATTAACACACACTAGACTGCTCCGTTTGTGGCACAAATCTGGCCCCTCACAATGGATACAATAGACCTCATTCTGCCTTTCTAAGCCGCCCAGCCTTACTCGCCTGGCTAGCGAGCATGCACCTCACTTCCTGTCGGAACGGCCGACAGAATCCATGAGCCAACAGATTCCCCCGGCTCAGTCCTGTTGGCTCTGAGGATTTGGTAGGAACCATTGTTTGTGGGCAGCGAGGCTCAGGCGTGATTTTACCTGTCGCGCCGTGTGTTCATCGGGAGCGGTGATGGAAGCAGCTTTAGGAAACACATCAAAAAGTGGCAGGGTGCGGACTGAGTGATTCAGCCATGATAACCAAATTTAACACCACCCTGCCTGCAGAAGCGAAAGAAGCAGCAGTGCCAGGCAGACAGCAGTGAAAACACACAAGCTCTGACTCAGCAGTCTTTCTCTTGTTCATAATTTAACCCCACAGACATGCAAATGTAAAATATGAATGAGTCACGGTGTGTTCAAGTGTGCGTGCAACCTTTATAAACAGCTGTCCATTTAATGCTAATGGTTTAATGTGAGGCCTTTATTTGTCTACAAATATCTACTCTCCGGAAACATTTACCTGGTTTGTTAATTTTGTTCAGGTCTTTTTTAGCATCATAATACAAATAAATGTGTTTCTGTGCATGCTTGGATGAGTTTTTATTTATATATATATGTCAAGCTGTGTTTGTGTGTGTATGTGTCTGTGTGTGTGTGTGTGTGTGTGAGAGAGAGAGAGAGAGAGAGAGAGAGAGAGAGAGAGAATACACATTTTGATGCCTGGATGACAGGGGTGGAGGGGTAGAGGGCTCTCACTTAAAGTACTGTGGCATTGCAGATGCAGAGAGTGTACTCCATGGTAGGTTTGAACAAAACCAAAACTAGGAACAGTTTGGCTCTGGACAGAACGCTATCATCTATCATGACGGGGAAAATAGCTGGCCTTGAGCTATTTTCACATCACTAGCTATATATATATATATATATATATATATATATATATATATATATATATATATATATATATATATATCCCAAGCAAAACACTGTATGTGTCTGTTATCCATGAATAAAACATTTAGACATAAAGACTCCATAAACTATGTGTATGCAATAACAATGCACAGGCAAAGAATTAAAAGGTTTAAGAAGAGAAATGGAGAGAGAGCAATGTATTTATTACACAGTTTTTTGCAATCTACCAGCATGTAGATCAAATGAGATAACCTCATATCAGATTATACATCTGAAATCAGTATTATCAGTAAACAGTATTATCTTATCCTGTTATATGTACAGTCATATTGCATATATGCTGGCATGAATATGATGCATTAAAACCACATCCATTTTACTATGCAAATGTTACAATTTCTATCAAAATTGCTCTTGTACTTACATGTGATTTCCAGTAGGGGACAGTCTTATTTACATAAATTCAACTGGCTTTCATGCAAAAAAGTGTTTTTTAACTAAGACACTTTCTAATAAATTCACCCTGGTACAGTAGATCAAGATGTCACCCCAGGGGTCAAAGGTCACTAGGTCCAAAGGTCATGTTGTTGTTTTTTTTTAAATGACCTCTCCCCTCCTTTCATCTTATTGTAGATGCTTACGCTTTAGAACAACGCCAAATACAAAAAATATAAAGCAAACAAGCAGGAAGTGTAAATAATTTACATCTGGATGGAACTTTATGAGTCTTGTTTAAACTAATCTGTAACACTTAAATACACTGGGTCAGGATTGTATAAACTATTAGAAATGCTGGTTAATTCCTCTTGATCTGGATCAACACGACACCCAGCCGTTTACAGAGACTTGGTTTACATGCATTTTAAATGTAACATTTCAGTCAGACTTAGACAATAATTAATTCATCATATAAATTGCTTATTCCTTTAGACTGCATTTATGCCAGTCTTACAAATAATAGCACTAAGTTTTTTTCAAGTTTTGCATGTTCATTGGACTACAATTGGCCTCAATTGCGTGCATGCATTGAAAGACACATTTTGATTATAGTATGATTATAACTGTGCATGTAAACACGCATACTGAATGATGCATGAGACTCTTTCTATTTAAGCTGTTTGGTTAAATCATCTGTAGCCTAAACCCATGACTCACATTTGTTTGGTTTGTAGTATATACATTTGGTTGTATTTGAGGCAGCCCCCTCTAAAAGGGAATGGGGTATGGGGTATGGGGATGAAACCGATAACAAAAAGGGGATAAAACTGCACATCTGTGTGTTCTTATGTGATTTTTATTTCTCCTCAAAAGGTAATGGCAAATATAAGTATGTACTGCCAGAAAGACAAAGTGTATTTTCATAATCCTAATCGAGACAATATGAAGACTCCTATCACTGTTAAAGACGAGGCTGAGTGGACAGATTGAGTCAGGGGAGCTAAAGTGGTCACACATGCTTTTTATACATGAAAGCCAGTGTTGCTTTTCTTTGGCTGCCTTTAACCCAACCATTATGTCAGCATCCTGCGACCTCTGACCTGTCTGGATGCGGATGTTATTGGTCCAAACGAGACCACTACGGTCGCCTGTTTTTGTTGGGTGGCTGACCAAAGAAGAACGTTCTTTAAAGATGGCTCATCATGGCTGATGTTTGTCTTTAAGGAGGACTATGAGACAGCTGGAAACAGATGTGTATTTGTCTGAGAACTACAGCGGTAACACTTTCTATGAAGCTCCACTTATTCTTGACGTCAGACAAAGGTTTTTAAAAGTTTTCAATTTTTAAAACAGCAACATCTCATCTCATTAATATACACTACTGTTCAAAAGTCTGGGGTCTGTAAGATTTTTTAAAGAATGTAATACTTTTATTCAGCGAGGATGCATTGAATTGTTCAAAGGTGAGAGCAAGGACTTTTACATTATAAAAAAAAAGTCTGTTTCAATTAAATGCTGTTCTTCTGAACTTTTAATCAGGGAATCCTGAAAAAAAATCCACAAAAATATTAAGCAGCACAACTGTTTTCAAAACTGCTAAAAATAAGATATGCTTCTTTAGGAGCAATTCATCATATTAGAGTGATTTCTGAAGCATCATGTGACAATAAAGACTGGGATAGTGGCAGCTTTGCCACACAGAGATAAATCATATTTTAAAATGTATTCAAAAAATAAAAGTCCTTTAACATTTTAATCATTTTGACAAAATTGCTGTTTTTACTATATTTTGATCAAATAAATGCAACCTTGGTAAGCACAACATTAGTAATCTTCTCAACTCTAAACTTTTGAACATAGTGTATATACAGTATGAAACTATTAGCAGTAGCTTTCAAAAACAAAACATTTCATGCATGTGACATACAATATATGTTCATGAAGCAATGTGCCCCGCTGGTTAGCTTTTTGTACGTTCACACACCTAGCAGCTAGGTTTGCATAGGGTTTCACTGAAGTTATGGAAGTCTCTATGTGTTAAATTTATAATTCTTTGTGGTGGT
The DNA here is from genome assembly GCF_023724105.1 of Carassius gibelio. Classification (NCBI taxonomy): domain Eukaryota; kingdom Metazoa; phylum Chordata; class Actinopteri; order Cypriniformes; family Cyprinidae; genus Carassius; species Carassius gibelio. Next base: position 26,336,014 of record NC_068402.1, on the reverse strand, counting down.
TTGCAAAAAAAGGGGAAAAAAATGTACAGCATACTGTTAATCAAATAAAGGCTGTGCTCTCTCCGTATCCCTCCAACTGTCTCTGTTTTTTATTTATTTATATTTTTAACAATGATTTAAACTTAAATTCAGCATTATTCTGCATATTTTGCCCCTAACCGATGATGCAAATAAACGTATGATTAACTGCTAACCTCTCCCGTTCTCTCTCTCTGTCTGTTTTTGTGCTCCTCTGAAGCAGACATTCCCAGTACGGCTGACTGCACTTTTCAGAGCTCACTCACTTTGCATTGCATCACATTGGCTCCTGTTGTTTTTGGGGGCCGCAGCTCTATTGGTGGTGGTGAAGTCAGGCTCAAAGATGGTTTACCCACTCAGGCCGTGTCTTTTGTGTAGATGGATTACTGGAATCAAAGGTAATGGCAATGGGCATATAGGTAGCTAAACAACCACACCGATTTTTTTCTGCCCTGGACACTGACTGCAGCTCCATTCAGACTTGACACTGTGCCCACTTTGAGTCAGTGCTGGGTGCATTGAGTTGCAAGGGTTCAGACACTGACAGGGCAAGGCCTACTGGGTCACGAGGTCTCTGTCTCTGATGTTAAACTACTTGTGATATAACACAGTGGGTTTATGTTGTATCTTAACCATGCTTGACTGCAGCACCAAACATGCATGTCAAACCCTGAGCGACTCAAGGCCAAAAAAAGGAAGCTTTGAGTCTGTTCTTTCAATAACTATGAAAATAAACACTACTACAGTATCTTCCTCCACACTTTATCCTGAAATTATACTAGCAGACTAAAGCGAGTGGAAACATCCTGTTCTTTCTTTTATGGTTATTTACCGTCACCCCTGCCTGTGGAAAACCCTGCAGTACTTCAAATAAATCATGTTGTAAGCATGTGGCAATGTTTATATCAGAAAAGGATGTGGCAACTTTTCCCTTCATTTGTTATCCTGTCTGTTAATTAGAGTTTGTGGTTCCAAACAGCAAAACAGCTGCTGATTTCTCAAGACTATGTCTTATCACTGTCATGTAGAAATCATGCAGGTAGCTATGATTGGCATGCGTGCTCTCATGCTCATAAAATACAACTCTCATCCTGGAGGTGTGAATGGAACACAAGTAAACATAAATCTGACATTAAGAGCAGTTCTTGTGTGCCAACATCTTGGCATGCCTCAAGGATGATGGAACGGATGTGGTATGATGCGCTTGCATTCTGACTATGTGTATGCATGTCTTTCTGTGTTTATTCTGAATTCTCAAGGGGAAAAACTGAAAAAATGCAGAAAAAAGGAAAAAGGCAAATTGACATGCCAAAAAATATTTACTGTATTTTGTCACATGGTCAGATGACTCAAACATGCTGGCCACGGTCAGGGGCACCATGCTTTTGTTTTCAGACAAAAAAGAGCTTCATCTCATATGAATGTATTAACTTATTTATGTAAAAAGACTTTAAAATTGACATCAAAGGGATGCTGATGATTTGAGACATACAACATACACAAGAACTCACACTGTTTCATACTGTGGTATTAATCTGCACCATCATTAACCAAAGTTTGTCTGAGTATTTATGGTTTGTGGGTGTTGGTGTGCTGTGGTTTGACCTGATGAATCATTGATCTGTATTTGAGATCTGTATTTGTGTGTTAAAGCGATGATGCTTATTTCAGACCTTGATAATGGTATCATGGTAAGGATTGTTCACCCCAAAATGAAAATTCTGCCATTAACTCCTTACCCTCATGTCGTTCTAAACCCTTAAGACCTTTGATCATCTTCAGAACACAAATTAAGGTATTTTTGATCAAATCTGAGAGCTCTCTGACCATCCGTAGGCTGGCAATTATTGTTTTCTTTGCGCAAAGAAAAACAGTAATAGCATAATTTATTCAACAATTCTTCTCCCCGCATTACAGACTTCCACCATTTTGAAGAGCACCCCAGAACATAATAAATGTAATCAGCATTGTTTACGTTTCGTAGACAGCGTGTGTTCGCTGAACGTTAAACTACAGTGATTACGTTGATTACGTTCTGAGGTAACTAAGGCAGTAACTCGGGAACTGAAGAATTGTTGATTAAATTATGTTATTATTGTTTTCTTTGCACAAAAAAAGTATTCTTATAGCTTCGTAAAATTACAGTTGAACTATATATGACTATGTTTACCATTGTCCTTGCTACGCTTCATTGCAGTTGCATTGCTGTCTATGGAGGGTCAAAAAGCTCTCAGCTCTCATTCCCAACCTCTCACTACATGCCTTTCTATGATAACAGTTCATGTGCATAGCAACATAAAAAAATGCACCATTCAAAATTTTGGGGTCAGTAAAATTTTTACAAGTTTTTGAAAAAAGTATCTTATGTATCAAAAGTACTTAACAAAAAAATTTAATATAAAGTGAAATGTCAAATTTTCAATGTTTTTTTTACTTCAATAATTAACATTAATAGTATTTCAGCATTAACTTTGAATAACTACATTTTAATATATTTAAAATGTAATTTTTTCCTGTGATGGCAAAGCTGAGTTTTCTTCAGCTAATACTCCAATCTTCAGTGTCACATGATCCTTCAGAAATCATTTCATATGATTAATTAGGGCTCACAAATCATTTCTTATTATTCTCAATGGTGAAAAATTATGTTGCTTAATATTTTTGAGGACACTGATATTATTTTCTGTGATGAATAGAAAGTTCAAAAGAACACTTTTTTTTTAAATAGAAATATTTTGTAGCAAATTTAAAAGTCTTTACTGTCACTTTAGCACAATGCAATGCATCCTTGATGAATAAAAGCATTAATTTATTTACTGAAATAAAACCTTTATGACCCCAAACTTTGAACCTTAGAGAATATTCATACAACCAAAGAAATATCATGATCTTTTTTGTATGATTTTGAAAGACTTTGCTGTAAAAATCAACTATCAGTCATGGCACACTGGGTGTGAGTGAGCAGGACTCAACAGTGGCCTGGATGAACTCCAAATACATACACAGTTCAGGAGACACCTCTTCTTGGCAAACACCCATCTCTCTCACTCCTGCACAATGCCTCACATCTCTGTGATTGGCAACCTTAAGTGAGCTGAAACTCCATATCTACTGGGTATGAATATTTCTGTTCTGGCTCTTTCCTAATGCATTGTACTTTACCAAATTATTCCTCTGGCACTGTATAACACTGTATAACTTTTGCCAACGAGTCTATCAGGTAGAAAAAAATAGCATAGATTCAAAGTGTGTAAATAAAGTATTTTCCTTAAAGCTGTGGTAGGTAGTTTTTGACGCTCTAGCGGTTAATAAACAGAACTGCTTGCGTCTTGCGGAAGAACATCGTAGCCGGAACGTCTTCTCTCTGTTTATGTCTATGAAGAATCACAAAGGTACTGGGTTACTCCGCCGCGGTACCCCCGAAGCAATCTAAAATAAGCCGAATATAAACACTTATTATAGGTGCACCCTAGTGATTCAGGACAAGCTAAAAACACGGTTTGGAAAATGGATTCATGGTGTACTCGCTTATTATATACATTTTTCAAAATTTTGAACACAAAAAAAGTTACGGACCGCAGCTCTGATTGGTTATTTTTTACCGGGAGCGATGGAGTTTCTGCAAATGGCAATAGGACCACTGGGAGGAGCCAGAGGAGCTTGATTTTTTTCACAGATTATCTGTCTCATATTCCACTGTCAGGACATAATGACAGGTTTAACAAATATGTAAAAAGAATATTTTTACAAAAGTTACCTACTGCAGCTTTAATAGTTTTTAGAATGAAATATGTCTTAATCTTAAGACCCTACTGTCTACTCTTATTTTGCAGGCACTCAAATCAGATGTGTTTGTTCAGTCAGGGTAATATCTGCTTTTTGCATTTGTTTCGATAGCAATGATATGACGTTAACACACTGCCAAGTGACTTTCTTCTAAAACAACTGAGAGTGACAAGTTATGAGTATGAAAAGAGCAGGGAAATGGAAATGGACATTTTTCTTCATCAGTTCCACATGAGGCGCATGGGAAAATGTGCCTTCTGATGATCTGGAATAACTTTGTAAACATTTAAAACGTCATGCGTTTTCGGAGGAGTTCTGACTAAATAAATTAACCAGACTTCAGTTAATGGTGCCTAAAAATCAGAAAGCCTAAAAAAAAGCCCATGTTTTGTGATTAATATAGCAATCACATGAGTAATGTGATGTGGGTGTGCCCAATAAAACATATTCCTTGTCAAAGTTATCTGATATCTTGTCAAAATACAAAGGCATCCTATTTCAAATTGTTATGCATCTCATACATGATCAGACCGATGACAAGCTATGACCAGGTGATGACCAATTAACAGTGCAGTGACCCTGTAACCTCCAGCGGTATGTGTGAACAGGGCATCTGAGACAGTCTCGAATCAATTTGGTTTGAACAATGAACTCTCGGCTGTGTGTCCTGCACTATGTTTGTTCTTGAGTGCTGTTTCTATATCTAATGTGTCGATGAGATTGCAGTAAGAATAAAAGAGAATAATGTTTGAAATTCGTGATTCGAAAATAAAAAGAAAGATATGAATATCTAGATATACGTTCTTTGGTTGATTTTCATTCATGCATCGACCTGGCACATGGGAGATGTGTTTGTGTGTGTGAGTCAGAAGGCACGTGCAGCTCTGAAGGTAAATTTGCAGTTAACAGTGATGTATGATATACTGGATGAGGTCAAGAGAGTGGTATGAACAGTCTCAACATTGGCAAACAGAGTTCTTCATCACTCACCCTGCTACCCTTTAAGGGCAAACACGGACACGGCCCACTACAGTCCCGGCCTGCACACGGTTCCTGCAGCTTTGATCCCTGCACACACAAAAGCACATAGAGAGACATATTACATCCTGTACAACTGTCAAAGCCATACGTCAATACAGTACAAAGATAACTGTACTCTGAAATGAGTGAGAAGTAATACAGAGATTACATCAGTGATTTTTCAAAACTGCAATGAAATTATATCGGCATATTTGTGGACGTGTGTAACAGCAAGCGGTTGTAGCGTAGTTTGTAAAAGTGCCTGTCAGTCTAAGATTGATTTGTTTTGTCTTCCCGCAGGCTAGAGTTGATCACCTGCACAGCAGTAAGTGCTATGTGATCTCACAGAGGAACAAAAGACAAAACCCTGCTCTGGATTTTAGCCTCTGGTACAGCATACCAAAAGATCTACTTCACAAAAATGTATTCTGTTCATACTGGCAAAGACGATTAGTTACCCTATACATTCCAAATGCTAAACTTAAGCCTTTTTACTATAGCGTGCTCACACACACACACACACACACACACACACAAAGATATATATGAGCTCTATTGTCCCCTCGCCCCATGCTGAGATCACATTCCAAAGCATGCTTGTTTCACCCTTCCCAATTATTTATCTCTTTTCAATGCTGTTTTTTTTTTCTCTGAAAGCCCCCAACCTTCTATATTCATACAGTGTTTAAACAGACTCTAATATTTCATTGCCAAATCCAAATGCATACTGAATTTTGGGGTTGGTGAGAAGTTTTTTAAAGAAGTTCACCAGTGCTGGAATTATTTGATTAAAAATACAGTACAAACTACAATTTATATTTGAATATATTTTAAAATGTAATTTATCCTTGTGATGGTAATGAAGAGTTTTCAGCAGCCATTTCTCAGTTTTATTTAGAAAACTTCAGTATTAAGTTATTGCCTTTAATCTTGTTTAATCCGTTTAATGCTCTAAATGAATAAAAGTATGCATTTTATTTAAAAAATACTTATGCATTTGTTGGGTCATTAGCTAACCAGATACCATAACAGACAATACATAGTGTTATTGATATTATTATTAAGTGTACTGGTCTGTAGACATGGCTTGGGGTTGTAATGTGATTATTTTGCTCATTCTTCATTTAGCACAAGAAACATTATATGCACAAATTCAGATTCGAGGTAGCAACATGTTCTTGTAAAATCCAATCCCCTTCATTCAGCAGACCTGTGAATAATGTGATAAATGAAAGCTGCACATATGAGGGTCTTTTAAGTGGTCATCCCCTGCTGGAGTTCAGAGGTCACTGGATAACATTTCACTTTGATTAAAGGATGAAAAGGTGCAGACAAGCGGGGATGAGGGCCCCATGAGGTCTTGGGCAGTGGTACTTGCCCAAAGGGTCAGGGGTGTTCGGACAGCCATCTAGTAAAAATCCTCAAAGGTCTTAAACTGATAACCAAGACCTTATTTACTAATCACAAAGGGCATGTGTGTACAGTGTCTGTGTGTGTGTGTGTGTGTGTGTGTGTGTGTGTGTGGGTGATATAAGCCCCCCTGTGAAAACCTGTCTCCACTCAGAACGTCACATGACTCCACAAAGCCTGCGACTTTTCTAACTTGTGACCGCATTTTTTCTGTGAAGTTTTGGCTCAGGCTTATAATGGGGGGATATAAAGAGAGTGAAAGCAGGAGTAAGATAATGAGTGCGGATAGAAAAAAATGGGGTACATGAGAGGAAACCAGTAAAAAGTAGGTTAGAAAGCCGGGATTGCCCTGGACAGGCCTCGGCCTCTCTTCTACTGATCTCCTGTTTACCACTAAATGCTCTGACAGAAACAGGCCAGAAAATCTGTAGAGAGGGATTCAGATAGAAGTAGTAACTGAGAGAGAGGAGGAAAAAAATTACGCAAGACAAATCCTGACCAAATACTGACCTTAGTCTGACTGCAGAAAAAGGCAAACACATACACAAAACAATCCCGGAAACCAAAGAATGAATGATTTTGTGAAAAATGTACAAAACATTTGAGAATATGAGACTGAAACAGAATTCCAAAATCCAAAAATGTGTTTTCTATTATTATATTTCTATGTGTATTCCTATTTTATTCTGAAAATGATTACAATACATTACAATTACAATAATAATTTAAAAAATAATAATAGTAGGTGCAAATATATTTTTTAAATTTGACTGGTTGAAATTGAGCTTCTCTCAAATCTTCATTTGGTAGTACTTTTAACCGTGTCCCATTATTTTATTTATTTTTTTTCACTTTAGATATTTCCTTTCTGGATCATTACTAATTACACTTCAGCAATACTGTAAAAAGGTAACAATCATGGGAGGGGGGGTGATTTTTGAATAAAATAATCAGAATCAGAAAAGAATGACGTTCCAAACCCATAAGACCTTTGCTCATCTTCAGAACACAAATTAAGATATTTTTTGATGAAATCTGAGCACTCTCTGACCCTCCACAGACAGAAAAGTAGCAATTTTACAAAACTACGAGAATACTTTCCTGTGTGCAAAGATAACAATAATAAAATAATTTATTTAGCGATTCTTCTCCCACAGTTACCATTTTCCATCAGCGTTGTTGCACACTTTATCCTGAACATCATTTTTTGGTGAACTAACCTTTTAGATGACAAATAAGCAGCTGACTTATGGGTCTTGAGGGGCACACAGATATATGGCGCAAATTTAAGTGTCAAGTAATTACTCTATTCCATAACTACTACCTTCCAGATTAAAGCAGACAGCAGGTGGCAATGTAGAAAGGGGAGAAGGATAATCCAGCACCTCTCTTTCAATTTTAAATGTCTGATCCTGTCCCTGAGGAGATCTGCCACCTTTGTCCCCCTCTTTTCAGGATGCTTAACCCACCTGGTGAGGAGTGAAAACATAAGCTATATATGTGAATTCAGGCCCCTCTCCTTTAAGTTAAGCAAACCTCCACTACAAGGAGCAACAAGCCCCTCTCAATAGCACACCTTGACATTCCTTTGCAACTTGTTCAGTGGAAATGAATTGAGCTATTTGAAGCAGGACAAAGAGTGCAACTTAAGGCGAAATCTCTAAGCAAACATGTCCAGGCACACACACACACACACACACACACACACACACACACACACACACACACACTCAACCCTACAGGGAAAAGGACAGGATACATTTACACATTTTACCAAAGAAAAAAATTGGGGGTCTTGCTTTACTCCTTATTGTTTTCCTCCAAAGCAGAGGAGCTTGACACACCTGAATTATGTTTGTACGTATTATGTCCTACACCCCCTTAACCTTAGCCAACCGTAACATGCAAAGCATCATCCATAAACTCTCAGTTATTTGACCCACAGGAACAAATGTGTGTGTAGAAAAAGATGATCTGTACACATAAGGGTCAAATCCAGCATATCATGACTGTGATTCTGACTTGTGAAATCAGGACTGCTATGGTTGTATTGTGATGTTTGTTCATTCTTGGGCAACGACACAGCATGAACAACTGAAGACCCCAATAGGCTTAAGATTCACAGGCATATGCATTCATGTGTATTTGAGAAACCCAGAGGCCACACACAGACTCTGAGAGAGGTTAACCTCCCGTTTCCTCTCAGGGTTTAGAGATGTTTGTCTGCTCACATTCCCTCCATCAACTGCTGTCCTCAATCAATCCACCCATATCAGTTCATGACAGAACAGAAAACAAGACTGAAAAAACCAAAGAAGAAGAAAGGGAAAGGATATAAGAGAAGGCACATTTATCTTGCTCTCCTGTGATCGATGAGCTCCTCTGACAAATGGCACGGCCCATAGAACAGAGCAAAGAAAAAATACTGGGACATGAATCTGAGGTACAAATGCTTCACCTGTGTGTCTTTACTTGCCTTTACAAAAATACACAGTACTGCATTTTGTTTCTGTTACACTTCCAAGTTCTAACACATAATTTTTTCTCCCTTTAATAGTAAAGTAAAAAAAAAAAAGTTCAACACATTTATGAATTTAAGTTAACTAAGGGTGTGTGCAAAATTGATTTTACAATGGTTAAAAGGTTTTTTAAAAATGTGAAAGAAGGGTTAATCTAATCAAATCTATGTTTTATAATTAAGAATATTCAATTCTCTTAAATATTTTGATATAATGTAAATTTGCATTCAAACGTTTGTGGTCAGTAAGATAAAAATAAATAAAAATAAGACTTTCATGTTGTTACAAAGGAAAAATCTGTTTCAAACAAATGCTGTTCTTTTGAACTTCATATTCATCAAATAATCCTGAAAAAATGCATCATGGTTTCCACAAAAATATTAATCAGCAAAAAATCAACATCACTGTATGGTGTAACGTCTAACGCATTACTGTAATTCAATTACTTATCCACTGAAAAAGTAAAGTAAGGGATTACTGCTCATTTTTAGGTAATTTAATTTAGGTAATAAACAGAACAAACGGTGCACTTTCTGCCGTCTAGGTCTCTGTGAGCAACTTTCTACACGTCACAAACTCAGCGAATATTTGAAACAGAGACTTGAGAAATATGTCTAAAGAAAGCTTGTGTCTACTTTTTAACGAGTTCAAATAGAAAACGAATATTCTCTGATTATGTACCGTATTTTCCGAACTATAAGTCGCACTTCTTTTTCATAGTTTGGCTGGTCCTGTGATGGCTGTAGACGATAATGTTTTCTCTTGGTTCTTTGTTCCTTAATAAATGCGACTTATAGTCCAGTGCGATTTATATATGTTTTTTCCTCATCATGACGTATTTTTGGACTGAAGCGACTCAGGTGCGACTTATAGCCTTGAAAAATACAGTAATCCGTATGAAACCAAAGTGAGGTACAGTCTTTTCTGTATCTGAGCTTGAAGTGTCTAATTTTAAATGAATGAATTCAAATCGAAAATCAATATTCTATGATTATGTAATCCTTATGTAACTTAAGTGAGATCATAGGTGAAGGGTGAACCAATGCCAGGATAAGGCTAAAAGCAGCCAAATGTATTAATCATAAAACCCTCTTTAGGCCACAGCCAGACACGGGTAGATGTAGGCTAATAAAATATGTTGAATGGGACTGAATTTGTATTAAACATGATTACAATTTAATAATAACATTAGACATTTATAATTAGGCTCTATACAGTTTCCTTTCCATGGTTATTCCAACAGCGAATGAATTATAGCTAATGTTATATAGAAATGAATTGACATTATCATTTCAGAGATGTCATGTCCATTCAAAGCTCACTTTGAATGGACATGACATCTCTGAAATGATAATGTCAGAATCAGGAATGCTAATGCCGCAAAACAAAAGAAGTGAACAAGGTTTATATTTACATGATTGCAGATGAGGTGCCTATAAAAGAGCATGTAAACTAGAATGTTTGTCATCATGTTCCATTTATAACATGCTTTTCCTGTACAAACATCTAATTAACATCTTGAAACAGCAAGATTCACATAAACAAAACCTAGATTTTAAACATCACAAAATCCAGCTGCAGAACGTCTTATCAACATCCGACAGGACGTGCTTAGTTTTTTGTATGTTTTAACCAGATGAACATAAAGACACACAGACATCTTGGCATGCACACGTTTTTTTAGTTCCTTTATTTTATCCTTCGTCTTTTATCATTGTTTCTGCAGTTTTCTAAACAGACCCCCTACGAAAAACAGGCTGGGCTCCTACACGCGTATAGCTTCAGGGTCTGCTGGTCATATGTGTCCATTCTCACAGCTGTGTTTAAACTCTCAGTACTTCACAGTTTACCTCAGGCCAAACAACCCCCATTCCTTTACTATCAACAGCATATACATTCGGTTTTGATGGGCTCTTAAAACCCCAGGCCCCCCACTGACAGACCCTGACCTACACATGTCTGATGTCATCCAAGTAAAACATAAATCCCAATGCACACAGCATGCTTCAAACGCCAGAATGAACAGAAAATACTGAAGCCTACTCATAACTGCTTGTGTATGTTTCTCAGTGACTTGATGACACCTGGGAAATATGTAAGACCAAAATACAAGGGGGAAATTCAACAGGTCACATTATTATTTATTTTTGTCAACTATAATTTAAAAAAAATAGACAAACAATACATACAATTATTATTATTTTTTTTGCGTTACGCAAATGAGAGAAAAAAAAATCACATTACCTGCAGCTAGTTCGCACTTATGGTTTATAGTAGACCACTAAACACCTGGTGAATTACAAAAATTGTGCAAAATATCTCGATGGTCTTTTACAACCTTTAGCATAATATAGTGTTTAATTGCTGGTTTAGGAGTGAAATGCAACACTTATATATTATTGAAAGATTACTGCCAGATTTACCCATTTCAGCAAACTGATGATTTTGTATATTAATTTCAAACTGGATTCACCCATTAGGCTATAATGCAGCTTTCTTTTTCTAATAGATAACTTCTAAAAAATACCTGATTTTCATACTAGGTGTGCCTTTCTGTGTTGGGCTAGTTACTCAAAGAATGTAATATATTACTCATTACTATTTACTTCTTTCAAAAGTAATTTTGTTACTTATTACTTTCCGGCAACAGTAATTAATTACACTACTAGTTACTGTGCATGACTTTATCACTCCCCACAGAAGTTGTAACTGTGTATCTTCCACATAAAATTCCTAATCTAGAATGTTGCTTACAACATATTTCTGCCTCGTCATTTGACCAAAATCCACATTAGATCGCAGTCAGAAGTTATTACTTCTGATTGATAGTGACATTCAGATAGAAGTGTTGTATTAATCTCATTAATTGTCATGTGTAGCTTGAAGCTTATTGTAATTTCTCCATTGTGCAATTTTCCAAAAAGATTTTTAATTATAGTAATTATAGACATCACATGCATGTGCGAGGTGTGAAAATTATGAAAATAAATCTAGAAATTATTTTATTGTTGGATTTTAAATCAGCGGGTTGAGGCATCAAAAGTAACTAAGCAAGCTTTTTTAGGGATGATAACTGTAATATTCTTACTAAAATAGTTAAGTTAATAGGTTATACTACTAGTTACTGAAAAGGTATTATTATTACAGTAATTAAATTACTAGGAACTGTCAGAACTATGGACTTGTCTATGTGTGTTTTTGCCCGTTACCCAGTTTCTGTCTTCCATGGTTATTTGGTTTCCAGGTGTGTCTAATTTCTTCCCCATGTGTTCCATGTCCTTGTTTTATTTAGTCATTCCATCCACCTGTGTTTCATCAATTATCCTAAGTTTAAAACCCCAGTCATTTGAGTTCATATTTGTTGGAGATTATATGTCTACCCATGTGTGTCCTGGGCTCTTGTCTACCCCTTTGGATTATTGATATAAAAAAAAAAATTGTGCATTCAGTGTTTCCTTGTTCCTCGCAACACACACAGTGTGACAGTTAATGCCCAACACTTGTGACTTTCTTCTTTTAGACTTATACAATCAGAGTTATATTAAATATTTTAAATGAATATTTGATTAGGAATATGCATTGCTTAGAATTCATATGGACAACTTTAAAGGCGATTTTCTCAATATTGAGATTTTTTGCACCCTCAGATTCCAGATTTTCTAACAGTTGTACGATACCAAATATTGTCCTATCCTAACAAATCATAAATCAATGGAAAGCTTATTAGGAACAGAGTACAATTAGGCCAATGCCCTCCATTTAGTTTCTATGTCAGGAAGCTGCCTACTTGTCATTTCTGACTTATAACAACATACAGAGCAACGCCTAAAAGCAGCTGCGCGACAAGGTGTTACAGTAAACAAGCTAAAAAATAAAACCCAGAACAAAGGCATAAAAGGCAGTCCTAGTATTAAATACAAATACATTTATTTTATAGCAAACTTGGTCCATGATATTTGTAAAGATTCTGAGACATGAACAAATATTTGTGACTATATGCTTCAAGTTTGAAAAGACATTTAGTTCCCACATTAAGTGAACCTTATTTTCCAGGTCATCTACAAGACAGTTTCGAAATGCTGATACACTCTAAAAAACGCTGGGTTGTTTTTTCAACCCAACTGCTGGGTTGAGGCCGTTGGATAGGACTTTGGGATGTTTTAACCCAAGTTTGGGTTGAAAATAACTATCTTTTTTAACCCAGCGGGGGTGGGTTGAGGACGCGGATGTGAAGGAGAGCACGCACGTCACGTCAAAATCGTACGTCTCTCCAGTGCGAGCAGCCGCCATTTTCTCAGCGTGATAGAAGCGAGAAGCGAGTGAAAGACTATGGTAAGTAACGTTAAATATTCAAAATGTAAAGTTATCTTTTATTGTTTACCCGGTTGTATGAAAGGCGGAAGGTTTTATGAAAGGCGGAAACAAAGGAGCTTAACGTTATATCTAACGTTATATAAAAAAAACGGACGCGGTTTTCGCCTCGGACACGGAGGTCTTAACTGCCTCATGTAACGTTACTGAACGGAGGATTTACTTTTAATATAACGTCTGTGAATGTATTTTGTCATATTTACATAAGATTTTACATTATCTGTTCTCTTTGAGGCGTTAACAGACGGTTATGGTCACGGTTACGCTCATGTGAATTTGTCTTTTTTTTTCGCGGTTAAACTGAATGTATGTTTGTCTCCTAAAGGAAACGGCATTGTGTAGTAAAGACTAGCATAATTATTTAGAGGCTGTTGAAGTGGTAACTGTTAAAAGTATGTTTTACATGTAATATTTCAGACTTGTCCAGCTCCTGTCTTCATTGTCCTCGCGCTGAGAGTTAAAGACACAGAAGCTGTTTGTGTGAGGAGTCACAGACCTGTGTGAGGATGAGGAGGAGGTGTTCTTCTGAAGAGAGGGACAGACGGTTTAAGGAGAGTAAACTTCAGAATAACATCAAGTTATCTTTATTTTTACTAAGACTAAAATAATGTGTGTGTTTTTTTTTAGATGTTGAAATCCAGAGACAAGATAACTTCATTCTTTTGAGACTGGTGTAAGTTAAATTATTATTACTTTTTTTTTTTTTTAGAAAAATTATGTTTCTGTTGTGTCCTGCCTGTTAACTTCACATTTTGATGCAAAAACAGTGTGATTTTATATATGTATGTATGTATATGTTAATATTTTATTGAAACCATTGATGCCCCTCTTTGCAGTACTCAAACTAACTGGAGTTAAGGACACACAAGTCTGCTTGTGTGAGGAGGTGGTTTTCTCAGCTTCTTCTGAAGAAAGGGAAGGATCGTTTAAGGCTAGTAAACTTCATAATTTCATGTTATCAGTTGTTGTTTTTTTACTAAGAGTAAAATAATGTTTGTTTTTTGTTTTTGTAGATGTTAAAAGCAAGAGACATGGGAGATCATCATTCCCTTGAGATTTTATGTAAGTTATTTTTAGAAAATAAATTTTTCTGTTGTCTCCTGCCAGTTTACTTCACATTTTGATGCAACAACAGTGTGATTACGTGCTCATTTCATTAAGAACATTGATGTCTGTGTTTTTTATTGCAGAAATCAAACCAACTTTGGAGTTGTCTGATTTGGAGAGTCATTATTCTTGGTCTGCGCTCTTAGAGGTAAAGTTCACACACAGAAATCATTTACTTGCCCTCAAGTCATTCCAAACCTATAAGACTTTTGTCTGTCTTTACAACATTAATATATTTTTAGTTTTCTCATAATATTTGTTAATCCATTTATAGTTTAGATAATCAGTATTTTCAAGCTTCATAAATATAGAGTTATTGTAGAAGTAAATTCTGATATTTATATATGAATACATCTTAAATTATATGATAGCAAACATGTATGTTCAAAATAAAATATTGGTCTCCCAGACCAGCAATGGAGGACACAAAAAGAGAATATTAAATATATTCATATGTTTTCCAAAAAATGAACAGAGTTTGTATGAGTCTGGAAAAACATGGGGAGAGTAAATTATGAACATTTTAATTATTTGGTGAACTAACGGTTTGAAGAGCAGCCCTCCATGTACTTGAATATTGTGAGGTATGTGAATGTCATGTCTGTTTTAATGTTTCAGTAAAGAAGCTTTCTGAAAGCAATATTTATTCAAACAATATCGCATGTCCTCACACTAGTGCTGCCATTATAGACTTCATGAGAGCTGTGGTGGACTGATACATTAAACAACCGCACAAAGTGTTGAAACTTTAAAACCGATTATTTACCTATCCTTACGGATGTGAATACACCTCTACCTGAAAATGGATAGTTTAATTAAATGTTTAATTTTTTCAAATTTGTTTCTCTTAGGCCACTGATGAAGAGCAGGCGGTGACTGGGATGAATGCTGGTCAGAGAGGAGAATCTTCTTTCCCCTAAACAGCGGTGGTTTTAAAGGAGGACGCTGCCCTGGATGATGTAGAAGATGTCACATGCTGTGCTGATGGGGCTTCTTCATGACTACATCAGTTATGCTAAAGAGATCATGAAAATTGACCGTGATGCATGATCTGTATTAATGGACTATGAAACAAACTGTAAGTGTATAATTTGTTAAAAAAAAAAAAAAAGTTAAATGCTTTTTCTGTGTTGTTTAGTAGAAGAGTTTACACTCTGTCATTCATACACCTGCTCACATTCTTTCACACACACACACGCGTCTGTTAAATGTTATAATATCAAAGTTAATGTTGTGATTTATTTGTGTACTGTCATGCCAGAATAGTTGGAAAAAAAACTAACTAATTGTAAATTTATTGTATGTGTTTTCGTATATTTTTATACAATATATACAATTGAACAAAGTCCAATTTGATCTTAAGTTATATTCATCAAATGTTCAATGCTTTATGAACTCTGTAGCTGTTAATGCCATCCTTTTCTGCATTTCTTCTAACATGTTACTTTTTGACTTTTCTCTTGTTTTTAATAAATATTTTCCTTTTGGTAATTATTATTTGTGTGTAAAAGTGATATTTAAAATGAACAACATTTGTAGGTTTAATGCCTAGCTCAATTTGGGTTAATTTTAACGTAGAAATGCATTGTTTCCCCACATGGCTGCACTCTGCGAGTTTATTTTCTGCCAGCAGGAGGCGCTAAGAGCGGGAGAGGTAGGTTTCTCCGGTAACGGCTGCAGAGCGGCGCTGAGCTCACAAACGCTGCCTTATCAAGCACATGCGAAATGATATCGAACATTTTCTAAATACAGTAGTTTTCCTTCTGAAATACAGTGATAAAAAAACCACCCGCTCTGTTTTTTTAAACCCTGCAATATAGTCATTTTAAACCATAAAAAAGGCAACCCAGCAGGCTGGGTTAAATATGATAACCCAACTGGTTGGGTTAAAATAACCCAGCGCTGGGTTCGTCCCTTTTTGACCCAGCGCTGGGTTGTCAAAATAACCCAAATTGGGTTGTTTTCAACCCAGCAGTTTTTAGAGTGTATATTCAAGAAAATAATGAGACATAAACACATGAAAGTATGATTGAAATAAGTTTATTCTTTGGCACCTAGAAAAATAATTTAGTGCCTGTAATTTTTTCTAATAGGAGCCAGTGGCTCCTTACTCGATATTTTGGTTTGGGGCCCTGTACACGGAAGTCTTGGCACGCTCACTGAAGGCATGGGTTGGACAGAAGCTCTACACCCTAATCTAGCAAGCACCTGCCTACCTCAGGACACTGCTTTAACAGGTCCCTCAGAATTTGTGTTTGAGTGTCTCACAGAGCTTCTACAAGTGCTGAGCATAGCACAGATTTATGACTCCTATGATCCAATAGTAATACATCAATAGTGGGTGAAGGTAGCTGAGCATGTACTTTAACACTACAGAGCTAATTCTTTACTGCTGATCCCAGAATAGATCCTGCTCACACCTTTACACTACTGCCAGAGTGATGACTACATCCAGATCAGGTTGAGGTTTTTCCTCAGCTAATGTTGACATTGTAAGTTAAGCATGCTTGAAGTTAAGACTCATCATTCCTCACCACTCTGAGCATTTACCTTTTGCTGCCTCTTACAAGCTTTCACATTCAGACTCTTTTACAGCCAGACCAAAACAGCCAGCACAACCCTTATAACTAGAGCTATGGGCAACACGATCAGGTAATTGTATGGTAATATATAGAAAAAGTTATTTTTATCGCTGCAACTATTTGTTTTTATCTGAACTCTGGCATTTAGTGAGAGTCAATCCAGAGCATATATCAGACAGCCAGTGCCACTGCTGCCGGTGTGAACATTACCCACTTATGTGCAATCACACTGATGAAAGGTGAGGCATTGGCCTCGTATCTCTGGCCTGTGATTTCCAAGGCTAAGCCCTGGGATGCTATTAAGGCTCTTTGAAGTGGAAGCAGCAAGCAACAAAAAGAGGAAGAGCTTTTCCTTTTTCCATTCAGCAGAGAATTCCACACATGAGGTCATGAATGGTTACCAGAAATTACAAAATAAATTCATGTTTGGCCACAAAATCATTTCACTTGCATGTTAAAACAGCTTGCTAATGCTAAAGGTTCAGATCAGCTAATTCTATAGGATAACATAGCACAAACTAATAATAACAATACTAATAATACTACTATTAATGAGTAAAATAATCAGTTTTTGAATGAAATATATACCACTGTTTAAAAGTTCGGGATTTGTAAGACTTTTAATGTTTTTGAAAGAAGTCTCTTATGCTTACCAATGCTGTATTTAATTGATAAAAAAGTAAAATTTAAAATAAACCATTTAAAATTTATTTATTTATTTATTTATTTGCAATGACAAAGCTTTCCTCCAGACTTCAGAGTCACATGGTCCTTCAGAAATGATTGTAATATGCCGATTTGGTGCTCAAGAAACATTTCTTCTTGATATCAAAGTTGAAAATTATCGTGCTTCCTATTATTTTTCTGGAAACCATAATGCATTTTTTTCCTTGATGAATATAGTGTTCGAAAGAACAGCACTTACGTAAAAATTCTTTACCGTCACTATTGTTCTATTTAATACATCCTTGCTAAATAAAAATACATTTAGTGAATAAATTTAGAATGGAAAAAACGTTTAAACAGTGTTTTATCGGAAATAAATAATTACTGAATACGCCTTTTTAATAATTGCATTCACCATTTTTCTTTTTTTTTTATAAGCTCTTGCACTGAAAGGTACACTCAATTTGGTTAAAACATTTTTTTTATTTCAAATAAAATGCTTCCTCCGAAGGCACACTCTAGGTTTTGAGCAAGCATCTCACCTATCAGCACTGCTATTTATAGAAAAAAAGGATGTCTCACAGTAGTGGGATCTTATTTGGACATTTTTACCAGAGGGATCACCTGAAACGTATGTGTAAGACTACACATAAGTGAGCCTCAAATACTCTGTAGTGTACTTGTGTGACTGTAGTGCAAGACCACTTGTGTGTGTGTCTGCTGTAAACCTTGATTAAATTATGTTGAGGAATTTCTCATCTCCTATTTAATGTAAACATTGAGCTGGCTTAATACACACCCCCACCAACACCCTGGTTCTCAGTTGTCTTATCTGAGCTGATTCAGCTGTGGTGGAAAGCTGTGAACTTGCTGTGAGTCAATGAGTTCCATTTGGCTGGAAGGACACATTTGCCGCGTTTCCACCGCAGGAACTTTACCCAGGAACTAGGGACTTTGACCTGGTTCTCGTTGTGTTTCCACCGCAGGAACCAGGAACTAAATAAAGTTCCGGGTAAAAAAATGCCCCTCAGAAAGTCCCTGCTGGCGAGGTGGTACTTTTTCAAAGTTCCGGAACTTTCGGGGGCGGGACTTGAGCGCTAAACATCCTGATTGGTTGAGTTCACGCAGCACTGGTTGAGTTCAACCACCATTTATTCGGATCATTTTCAAAATATTACTGTTATTGTGTCATGAAAAGTAATTTTAAAAGTATTTCAAGTGAGAATGTAGTTAACAGCGCCTATTTAAAAATGTGTTTCGCCGATCTCGGAGACATGAGCTCAGTGATCATCTATCCGCCGAGAAGCAGCCTCACCTCGGCTAGACTTTCTGATATGTGCCGCTGGCTCTGATGTCTCTTTAGTGGTTAAACATAACAGGTTATCTTTGGTCTGTATTCAATTTACTTATATGTTAAAATATAAGTTTATATAATATTTTGTTTCATTGTAATGGCTGTATATATACACATATCCCTGAACTAAGTACATTTCTGCAGCTGTTATTATGTTTAAATGAAAACGAAAGCAGGCAGTAGTATTTGATATCCTATTTCGTTTTATTGTAAATATACAGAAAGGAAAATTGCAGTAGCCAAGGCGAGCTGACTGAAGTTATCAAGTATCAAGTGATATCTGATACCAAACATCAGTGGATTTCACATACAAGCACGTGAATATGTTTTGTGTAGAACCATCTCTAGGATTTACAGAGAATAGTCAGAAAAAGTGAAATTATCCAGTGAGCAGCAGTTGTGCGGACGAAAAATCCCTTGTTGATGTCAGAGGTCAGAGGAGAATGGGCACACTGGTTAGAGATGATAGAACGGCAACAGTAACTCAAATAACCATTTGTTAAAACCAGGGTATGCGGAATACCATCTCTGAACATACAACACTTACTGGTCTGATGAGTCTCGATTTCTGCTGCTACATTCAGATGGTAAGGTCAGAATTTGATGTAAAGAACATGAAAGCATGGATCCATCCCTCCTTGTCTCAATGGTTCAGGCTGGTGGTGGTGGTGTAATGGTGTGGGGGATATTTTCTTGGCCACTTTGGGTCCTATATATATATATATATATATATATATATATATATATATATATATATATATATATACAGCTAATTTTGCTAACTACAAACTACCCTAAGCTAAAGCAAAACCTGTTAAAATTGTATAATAAGGTCTCATTAGTTAACCTTAGGTAATGTATTAACTAACAATGAGCAACACATTTGTTAAGGTTGGTTAATAACTGTTGATTGGAAGTTCTTGTTACGGTTCATTAAATAATTTTACAAATACAATGGCTGGTTTTAATAATCTATTTTAATATTCTATTTAATCTTTTTTTCTTTAATCAATGTAAAATGTCTGTTCTTCTGTGTGTGGACCTGATCGTCACTGTTTTGTGTGTTAAAAATGATCTACTAAACATAGACAACTTCGCTGCAGTGAAAGATAACTGATGGAAAAAAATATATAAAATCATTATCTCTGACAAAAATACTATTATAAACTAGGTTAGTGGATAATTTAGCAGCAAAAGTTATTTAGGAAAAATCATGAGTGCACAATTTTATAAAATCTAAACATTTAGTGAAATAACATTATTTATTGGGGAACCATTAAAAGTGAATAAGTGTATGAATAAATCTGTTGCACATTGCTCTTTCTATTGTTGTAAAATACATCAATGAAAACAAGTAAATGTATTTATATATAAATATAAGCTATACAATTTAAAGATATTTCTTTTAAATGAATATCACAGAAATAAAGGCAGCAATATATGATAAATAGAGGAGTGCTCGACCTGAAGCGGGTCATCACCATCAGACCAATCTGTGTGTGACATCAAAGTACCACAAAAGTCTCTCGTGGTACTTTGATGTCATACACCGATCGTTCTGTGCAGCGCCACTTCAAAGTCAAAGCATAGGCCAGTGATTCAAAGTGACAAATGTTCACCAAATTCGTTCAAACATGAATTAAGAAATGAAATGCTGTTGTGGGCTGCTCTTGGATGAACAGTTCTGATTTATCTTTATATTTTGGTTTGCAAAATTGAGCAAAACAGACAACATTGTGTCTAAAATAACACAATATTAACTTCTTAATGAACTGTTGTATAAGATGATTCTTAACTATTTGATGTAAGACAACATTTCAAACAGGGCATTTTGCCCCATATCTTGAATTTTAGGGATATTTTCTAGGCTCCATCACACAGTGAGTTGTTGCTCTGCCTCATATTAGTCATCAATCGACTGTATGAAATGGCAGATGATCCACATAGGTCTGGGATAGGGCAAGTGTGTCAAATGCGTAAATAATTTTAACACGTTATGTTATATTATTATTTATTTTATTTTATTTTTTTAAATAAATTTAAAGTATAGTGTCAGTATAGTCTCCTAAGTACATTATACTCACACACAGAAAGGATGCAACTACCTTGACAGGAGATGCTAAACTAGCAGACACAATTTTTTATTAAATTTTCCAACTACTTCTTCAAAAAAAGAAAGATAGGTGAAAAGAAAAACTGACCCTCCCTTCCCCCTTGTCCCTCTGTCTCCTTCAAAACAATGACCCCATTCACAGATTCCTGCAGTGGGGCCATGATCTGGTTAAAATATCTCTCTGTCGGACCTGTCCTTTGTTAGGAAACCAACTTCTTTTTTCCTTTTTTTGTCATGGGCAGGGTGAATGACTGACAACAGACTTACCCACACACCATTAAGCCAGTCCTCCTTTGATGGCAAAAGACACCCAGGGCTATGAATAAGCGAGGGGCGGGTACTGAAGAAATGAGAGAAAGGAGGGAAGGAGGACGGCGAGAGAAAAGAAGATAAGAAAGAACAGAAGACCAAAGCAGTTTCTGAAGTTCACCTTCCTCTATTCTTTTTTCTTTGCAAAAATGTTTAAGGTAAAAAAGTGTTCATTCAGAAGAATCAGGGCCTAGCAAATATGACAGAGAAGCTTAACTTTCCTAAAAGAAGTGAAGAAAGGCCTACAAATGTCCACAAGTTCCCTTCGTGTTTTCCAGTCAGGATACATAACTAATCCTACAACACAAGGAGAGCACTAAAGAGTGGAATTGTAAAAACAAGGAAAAGAGAAAATTCATAACTTGCTGCTACACACAAGACAATAAAAGATTGAGTGTGGCCTGAGGCAGACAAACAAAAGCTTGAAAAGAAAAGATGAAAGCCATCCCATGATTCTTTTGTATATTACTTTCTGCTTGCTTTGTCCCACTGCAGACTGCCAACTGACAGGTGGTTGTTTTAGAAATACTTTAGCACCACTCTAATCACTGTGTCTGTGTGTACGGTCACATATCCACATGTCTTGCCTGAGAACAGCGCAAATGCTCATATACACCTGACCAGATGTGCCAGTCTGTTAGAGGTCAGAGGTCAGGAATCAAAGTCTCTTGTAAACAGGGTTGAAGAAGGTCACAGCGATGGGGGAAGAGATGATGGGATTTAGTAAGTGAACCAGGTGTTCCCAGGAGTTGTGTGGGCACTGTACTGTGCGTTCTGCTTTATATCAAAGATCTTCAAACAGTTGTTTGGAAAAACATCTGGAAGGACTACAGGACAACATAATTACTGACATTAATGCTCAAATGTGCCACACTGGTATTTTCTAACAGCAATGACCAGAAACGAAACAAAAGCATTCTGGTTACTATTGAGGAAAGTTGAATTATAAGCATGAAAGGTAAGCCCATTTAAAGAGACAGAGGAAAAGCAAATATCTAACCAGGTTTTTGTGACATGAACTAACCACTTCACCTCAGATTGTAACCTTAAAAAACACCAACAAGTATCTAAGAAACTGCATGCATATTTAAAATCCTTATCTGCTGAAATGGCATTTAAAAGAAAATATTAAGGGGAGGACAGAGGGAGGTGACAAGGAACAGATGTGACCAGACACGTCGGTCGTTGGTTTGCAGCTGGCAGTCACTGATTGTTATCACTCACTCTAATCATGTCAAGCTGATTGGCATTGAATAGTGCTTGTTGGCTGTCACAAATCACGGCTTGTCCTAACACTGGTTATGGTGTGGGGTGGGGGTTTAGTGAGACTGGACACACCCAACGTCAGTGGTGCTTTTTTTTTATTTTTATAAATGAAGTCCAAGCAGGTGCTGAATGAAGATGTTTAACTGAGTGAATCATCACCCGTCCATTTCCACAAAGTACACCCAGTACTTCGAACCACAAAAACCCACAATTAACTCAGTGTAGCTTTCGGACAAAACATCTGCTACAGGCCAGTAGCACATCTGAACATTATTGTACATATAAAGGTCATGTGACAAATCACTTTAAATGATTAGTTCACTTCCAGAATAAGAATATCCTGATCCAAAATGTAACAGAAATTAAGGTTTTGGATGAAAACATTTCAGGATTTTTCTCCATATAGTTGACTTCAATGGGGATCAATGGGTTGAAAGTCCAAGATGCAGTTTCAGTGCAGCTTCAAAGGGCTCTACATGATCCCATCTAAGGAATAAAGGTCTTACAGTATGTAGCAAATGAACAGTCATTTTCTATAAAAAGAAGAGCCATAGCAATGGTCGTACAAATAGGTGCAAATTGGTTGACTAATTTTACTTTCCAAAGTGTTATTGCATGTCACATTTTTTTATTCTCATTCCTTCCCTCCAGTCTTGGCTGCCCCGCCAGGCAGTTAACAAAGATGGGATGAGTGAGAAAAGTTTGCATACAGCTGTGCAGTGCTGGGCAACAGCTGCAAAGATTGCCACAGTGGTCACAAGGGATGAGAATTCCTGAAAAAACTTTCAAGGGAAAAGTGGAAAGGTTGAAGATCACTGTATATCAGTAGAGAAAACTGAGTGCTGTCATCCCTGGCTGTCAATCAAACCTGTGAATTTTATGACTGTCAATAACCTTTACACCTATTTGTCCTATTCTTAAGCTCTGTTACACACCTGCACTTGGCACTAAATGCGCTTACTCTTGATATTTGGGTCAAAAATAATTGGTTTTATGAGCCACCTCCGCACCCATTTTTGTCAGTGTTTCTTTTCCATGGCATACTTTGAGATATTCAATTTGCAAATTAGCCTACATTTACCCCAAAGATGCTTTGAAACAGAGCTAGAAAATAAGACATTGAAAAAATCTATCCGATAAGGAGCAGGCGTTCAAAGCAAAGTGGGCAGATAGGTGCCTTGATAGGTGTTGGTGAGAGGTGTTGGATAACAGGATAACATTATACCAGCCTGCAGGCATTTGAGTCACAAAATGATAAGTTCAATTAGATTGTCAACCTGGAGGGTAAAGAATGTCTGCATGCCTTTGTGTGTGTGTGTGTGTGTGTGTGTGTGTGTGTGTGTGTGTGTGTGTGTGTGTGTGTGTGTGTGTGTATGTGTAAGAGAGAGAGAGAGAGAGAGAGTGTGTACAAGGATGAAAAATCTCTCTTCTCAGTTGAGGAGATTAAAGGTCCACAATGGTCTCTAGTAATAGATCTATGATGACAAGACAGAAGAATAAAGACGGAAGAGACAAGAAAGACATCTTTCTGAAATTCCACAAGCTCTTCATATACAGACAGCTTTGTGTGAGACAGACGCTGAGATGGAAGACTCCATGGGAGTTCCATGTGTTTAAACTGGAAAGCATGGTCAAGAGGACCTGGCCTCCATGAAGGTCACAATGACATCCATTTGATGTTTCCTTAATATCTATTGACTGGACAAATCAGAGATTTTGAGTGTCAGTGGGCTCCCATGCAGTGCTTTTAAGAGGGAGTTTTAGAGGCCAACATATTGAGTACATTTATAACATTTAAATAAGAAAACACTGAAAGAAAACAAGTGCTATATAATATTTCTGAGATTCCAAATTTGATTGCATTTGAGTTAAGTATGGAAGTCACTAGATGACTACATGGTTAGGTAACATATAAAATATTTAGGGTTGGATGTTGAATTTGTGGTTGAACTTCCTTTCTTATGTAGAACACAAGAGAGGGTATTTTCATTCATACAATGAAAGTAAAGGGTCACTAAAACTCCAACATTCTTCAAAATGTCTTCTTTTGTGTTCCAAAGTTAAAATCCAAACAGGTTTGGAATAACATGAGGGTGAGTAAGTGATAACAATTAGGGTGGGGTTGTTAGAAAATGCAATGGTCGATGGCAGGGGCATCGAACTAGGGGGGTAAAGGGTACCAAGTACCCAGGTTGGGGGCGGGGGAGTCAGTTAGAAGTCAGTTTTCTGTACATAAATATGCATGCACTAACATTTGTATAGAATTTATGTACAAATAAAAAAGTCCCTGTGCAAAACTAAACTTGTAGTTAGGCACTGGTTTGGTATAAAAAAGTCATTTTCATGCTGTGCAGGGCCCCAACACCCCTCTTGAATCAATGGTATGACCCGCAGGTCAGGTGCTTCTGCTGCAGACCTGTGGGGAATCAGTTAATGAGACAGGAGCATAGTTGCCAAGTACGCTTATAATACGCGACTTCTGGCTTTTTTTTGTTTAAGTCGCGTTAAAACAGCACGGGTTGCAGGTTGCGTATTTTTTGGAGGGGCTTATTAAAAAATATATGGTTGCTTGTTTCGTAAAATCTGACAAGCAACTTAGTTTTCTTTAAATCTATGGTGGTTGCTGTTTTCTCAATCTCCAATACATTGATTGACACTGTCTGCTCACAGATATAGCCAATCAGTGCATTCGTATGAGTGCTGTGGTGTAACATTCTTCAAAACATTCCGGTGAATCCACACCCTTATCCCCCTCATTGGAGAAAAATCACGTTCAATGTGCAGGCGTCTCGCGCGATGCTGTAATCCTGCTATGATCAACAGAAATACACGTATTTCAATTTCTATAAACAATGCCTCCAGCCTCACAGGTGATCGGAGATGAGGAAAGTGCATGCCCTCCGCTTGGTTGCAGTTTGCTGATTTTATTTTTATTCTTTTTATTCCTAATATCAGTTTATCCTTTTCTAATAAAGGAGTGGTTTCAGTTTAATATGTTGCAGGCTCATTTATTGGTTATAACTGGTAATGCGGAAAATAAATAATCTAATAATATTGGGCTTGTTTTGATGCTCCAGTTGCGTATTTGCCTCACGAGAGTTGGCACCTATGGAAAGGATATGGAGTTACCCGTGATATGAACTAGGAACACAGGGGAAGAGTCATGTCTTTCCTTAAGAAAGGGAAATCAGGGGCTCAAAAACAAAAAGAAGATTAAAGAGAGAAAGACAAATGAGGGCAAGCAGTTGCTTACTCAGTTTTTTTAAAAGAAAGGTGAGCTCCAAATGCATCATCGAGCATTGACATTGTTTTAACATAAATATCTACTCCAGGTACTTCGTACCCTATTTTAATAATATACCAATACTTTATAGTATCACAACCTACATAGCGAGCAAACAATATTTCTGGGTAAATAACAGGGAGTGAAAAGCAGACGGAGGCGGAGTTGGGAGCTCAACACAGTGCCACTCCAGGCAGCTGTGCAGCGTGTCTCCTCTTCTGCTGCAGTTCTCCCCAGAGTCAGAAGTTTACCTGAAAACACTGCATATTTCCCTCCATTGTCAAAATCTAACACCCGCGAAAACACAGATCATTAGCGCCTATTTTATCACATTGTTATGCTAATTATCTCGCGCACGCTCTTACATTAAGTACAGGATTGTTCTCAGTTTAATGCACATCTTAATGATTGAAAATGACTCATTTTAAAACGTAATTCAAAGACTGAATGTCTAGTTTGGCGATTAGTGTACCCTGTGATTCTATAGTCTGCATTTATTTTAAACAGACAAATAATTAATTAACTTGTACTTAGCCTACACTTTAAAAAAGGTATTGTGACAATAAAGAATATTTTAACAACCATTTGAAGCCATATATTTCAGTTTCAGACCCTGCAGAAGCAGGCCCCTCATCCTGGCCAGGTGAAAGCAGTGACAGTGAGACAAGGTGAGCTTTTAGTGGAATTGCCTGTTTTAACACTTAGTAATTAGTAATTAATTGTTAAGAGGAAATAAGCAAAATGGGTACATTGTTATAGCAAACATTTAAACTTTAAAGGGATAGTTCACCCAAAAATGAAAATTCTGTCATCATTTACTCTCCCTCAAGTTGTTACAAACCTGTATGATTTCCTTTCTTCTAAACACAAAAGAAGATATTTTAAAGAAGGTTGGTAATTAAACAGTTGCTGGTCCCCATTGACTTCCATAGTATTTTTTTTTTCCAACTATGGAAGTCAATGGGGTCCATCAGTCGTTTGGTTACCGACTTTCTTCAAAATATCCCACCCATTGGTATCACTATGGTATTTGGTACGGGGGCCCAGCAAGATGGTTTGTACCCAGGGCCCAAAATGTGGTGCTACGCCCCTGGTCGATGGCTGCTGCAAATAGCTGACATGTTTCACTGTAGACATTATCCGATGCCAATTTGGTAGACATCACCCAAGCCTAATGACAATATTTACATTTTGGGTGAACTGTCCCTTTAAAGTAATATAAAATGACTTAATTTATGCTTACACAGAACACATCACATATGGTAAACACGGAAGCTCATTCATGTGTCATGTGCGTGCATCACACTCTAGAACAAATATCAATGGTTCATATGGATTCATTTTACAATGCCTTTATAACCCTTTTAAATCTTCTACATTTTGATTACCTGGACATTGAATTGAGGAACGGAAATCTGTCAGATTTAATTACAAATATTTAAATTTGTGATTTGAAAATAAAAAAAGGTCTTGTGGGTCAGGAATAAAAGGACTGTTAGTAAATAATGACAGAATTTTTATTTTTGTGTAAACTGTCCCTTTAAACCACTAGTGCTAATTTAATGTGAGACTAAACACTCCCATCCATAAACACAGACATAGACAAAAACGTACTACCCCCACCTGACAAGAAGGAGAGATAAACATGGGTCAGAGACAAAGTAGGGGAAGAGAATGTAGGAGCTTTAAATAAGGGCTCCTTTTAGCAATGGGGGTTCACTGGGATGCTAAGCTCGTAAAAGAGTGATTTGTGATTGCTTTTATTTGGCTCCTCTGCTGGCAGATATTCAATTATTGCCTGTCTTTCTCCTTTGTCAAAAAGGTCACCACACAGTCTTTTTATATAAGCGTAAATCAAGTCAAATCTTTCTTTTCTCTAGTGTAAACAACAGATAAGATAGATCTGAGAACAGCAAGAGCAGAGGGAGAGACAGGCTTAAAGTATGAGCTCCCCTGCCATATGGATGCTGAAGTCCAGTTGGTGGAGTGGACAGTGAAAGGGAACAAGGGTGTTGATGGTCCCACAGCAGGAGCTGTGTGGAGCTCATGAGACAAAGTGAGAACTCCCACACCCCTTTCTGTGGGTCCTTTACAATGATAATTGGAGGCCTTCCTTGGCCACAGAAAAACATTACAGTTATCCCCGCCACAGCAAGCCCACCCAGGGGATAGAGGTAGAGAACCACTACATACAGCCCACTGTGATTTTTTCCTGCATCCTGGACAGATGTGTCTGAACGACGCCACTCCTTAAAACTCTAGAAACAGACATTTCTTCACCACCTGCTGTTCTACACACCCACTCCATTTTAACATATATAAAGCAGGCCTTTTGAAGCTCATTAGCAATTTCAAAACTATTGTTCCATTGGATCTGCTGAAGCAGGAAAAGTCATCGCACAGTTACGCATTTAAATCAGAAAAAAAAAGGATTACAGCATCCTAACTCTGGGTGTGGATTCATGAAAATCTTAAGACTTAATCTGAGTGTTGCTATTTTGTAAAAATGAATGATTATATCCTAAACTAAGGTATGTGAAATCTTTTTTAAGAATGGACTGCAAAACATAATAGTAATAGGCGAAATTATATAAAAAAAATAAAAAAAGATCTTGTATCTGAGAGCAATTTCGATCAAACATTGAAAACATTTTTTTTTTTACTTTATTAATGTTAACTAGGGATGTGACGATTAACTGTGAGCTTCAAAATAAAATAAAAAATTCAACTCATGCAATCTCTGGGAATCAAAACCAGTGTACTCAAATGTTTAAGCTACAGGAATGAAGCACCATTTCTTATAGCTCTCTATATATTTCTTATAACTCCACCTACCAGCATTCATATTTTACACTGAAAAATGCTTTATGAACTCAGCACAGACAGTGAAGCAGCAGCGGGGTCATGCTCCACTGATTATTATCAAATGCAGCATGAGGATCCAGAGTTCCCAGGGGTCTGTGGAGGTTATCGTCAGGCCATTAGGTGCACTTACCCTCTGGGCTTGATGATGCATCCCTAAAACGCTTTAGAGGTCGTGAACACACAGAGTGAAGGAACTTATTTTCCCTGTCTGTTTGGGTGCATGTACACTGGATTTGGTGAGGCCTGTTAAATCCAGGATTAGCTATAAAAGTGCTAAAGGTTATTGTGAATAGAAAGCACAATAACAGTCAACTATTCTACAAATATCAAGGTTAACCACCCATAGTTACTGCCTTCAAACCCTCTCTCATTTATATAAATCAAACGTGAATTGAGACAAAGCGCTGCATTTCCTTTGTCACCTGGAAACATTCTTTTCACGGTTTCTCTGCACCGTTGATTAATGAGAGCACTAAACCTCAACTGAGCTGGTCTGAACTCGACAGACAGAGCGTTCTTAGCTCATGGCGTTTCCAAGACATTCGCTTGGTTCACAGTAGCCAGTCACTCACCTTTTTTGTCATCACTGAGAAATCAGATTAATCGACATGAATTCTTTCAGGTGGTTCAATAAAAATGTGACAGAGACTGCTTTATTTAATAATGTCAACAAGCTTCTTTTAGTCGAGAGAGATTAGGACTGAATAGGTGAGGTCAGGCCACATCTTGAGGTATTATGTCTAAGATTTACACTAATGCCAGGAAACATTCCACCAGATTCCACAGCAGGACAAAATCAACAAGAACAGGGCACTTTTCAACACTTTGATGCTATTTTTCATTAAATGCGGCTAAACAACTTATAACTATGTTGCTCTTCTTCACCCATTCTGGCTTGTGGTAACACGAAACTAAACAAAAAGTTATGCACTGTCCTTTGGTGGTCTCTGCAAGACATGCCCTCTCCTGACCTTTAATTGAGTATAGGAACAGCACTGGTCACTATGGTAGCCTGTTTAGCACAACAGGGGAAGGGTGTGTAAGAAAATCTTTAGTGGCTAATAAGGAATAAAGACATTGAGGTTTAAAAAGTTTAACAGGTTGGAATACTTAAGAAATAACAATAGAAAAAATGCATACATTAAGTACATTTTACAATGTAAATATTGTGCTTGAACACATCAAGAATTTCCACAAGTTACCATAAAAGTTCACACGATTTCATAAAAAATTCTCATACGTAGTGAAAATGAAAAACAAATGACTAGTTATGGTTACTGTCATGTGAAGTTTTAATGCATGCATTTATTTAATGCACTATGCATTTATATAAAAAACTTCAAAAATGCCAATCTTTTCTCACCTCCTCTTCTAATCTTCCTTAATAGAGAAAAATACAGAGACAAGCTTGACATGTTTCTGCAAAGGTGAGATTATGTATATCCCACCATTATAAGCCGTGACACTATCTCTTTATTCACATTTTTTACACAAATTGTGGGATAGAATTAGTGGAAAGATCTTGGAGGCCTGTCTTGAATCACGCTATGCACAAATAGTGTGCTATACACTATACACTATACACACTATGAATTCAGGTGATAACTCCATCACCAAAGTGACAAAATACATTAATATTAAGGAAAAACTACAACACAGTGCAGTTTGCCAGTAAACATTATTCATAGCTGATTAATAAGCACATTTCACAACTGTTAAAAATAAAGTATGACTGTGTATATGAACGAAATCTATACTACATACATGCATCATCTTCTCAGTATCTTGTGGCTTAAGGCATCAGTTGTGACACTTCATCACCATTCACAACTCCTCTTATGAGGCCTTGTGGGATAGCAGCGGGTCATCCACATAATTTTCCGGGTACTTATGAATTTGTTTATTTCACATATTGTTTTTCACCTTCTAATGTATATATAAAGGAAGAAGGCGTATTCGGATACAATACATGGCATGTTTGTAATGTATAGATTCTTTTATCAGGCACAATTTTTCAGTCACACATTATTTTAAGTTCCATTTATCGCTAGTAACAAACCATTAGCAACAAATTTTGCCCCAGTGAACTCCTAATTTGAAGCTTATTGATAGTTGGTAAGGAATTTAGGTATTGGCTATGATTAGGGATGTAACATGTGTTTTATAAGTACTAATAAACAGCCAAAATGTTAATAAAAGGCATGCTAATAAGCAACTAGTTAATATAGTGAGAACTGGTCCCTATACTAAAGTGTTGCCATTTTTTCTTAGTGATTTACCCTGCGAGAACTTTTGGTGTTGGACTGACGTGCTTGTCTGAATACTGATATGAGGGGGTAAGTGATCAGCTCTACTTCAGATTGTGGGTGTAGAATGACAGGAGCTGAGGTGCTGTGTCAAAAGGTATGTTTAGTTTTACGCTAGCTTTTCAATACCATAGGGGCCCTTCTTTGCCCGGTTGACTTTCTGGCATTCGAGTTTAATGACAGTGCAAAGAGGCCCAGTCTGAAGTTGGGAGCCCTCCATCAAATAACTAATCGTCAGTCATCAACACATGAACCTGTGCTAACGTGCAAACGCACATGTGTTTGTATGTGCCCAGGTTCACTACACAAAAGACAGAGAAAAACAAATGCGTGCACTCCTTGCTGTCTTTTGTTTATGTTCATCAGTTCAGACTTTGGTTTGACATCTTAAGAAAAGCTGTTTATCGTCATGATTATCTGATGTTTGACAAATGATTGTCACTGGGCATGACCAGATAGACCCTTTCAGACATTCCATGCTATATAAACACACATTCACACGGAAACACGCAGAATTCAGTTTCTTTCAAATTGGATTAATAATGCACTGTAATGTTTTATTTTGCACTGGCCATTATAGATATAAGGAAAACAAGACAGTTATCAGGTGCAAATGCCACGTTATAAATGCGCTATTTACAGTCAGCCATAACTAATTTATTCTGTGTCATGTAAATTCATGTAAAATATAATAGCTTTTATTAAGATGCAGATATTACTGATTTCTTTATCTTTTGTGGTTCTTTTGTGGTGAGAGAACTATTCATTTCTTTATTGCACATTGATTTTTATTTATTGAGTTCATATTTAAAACAAATTATATCCAGCTTAACTAATACTATGGTGGATGAATGATTCAAAGCAGTGTTGGCCATATTAATTATAGAAATCTATAATAATCAGCTCCATCTTTTAAAGAACAAATATATTCATTTACACTATAACTATAATGTTTTCAGGTTATCAAAGGTAAGTTAATCTTAACTTTAAAGTTAAGTTAAGGTTAAGTTATCTGACCTCTTATCAATAACCATCAGTAATAGGCCCATACAGAACGTGCACACATGGAATTAATGCAGAAAGTTCTTCTGATTTCCACATAAATGCATGCCTATCAAGCATAGTTGTTTATCAAATGGTTGGTTAATTTAGCAATGTATTCAGCTATCAATAAGAGTGTGTGAATCAGCTCCATTTATTACATTTTACTTCGTATAGCCTAATGCAGGGGGGATTTAATTTATTGTGCTAATTAATTAAAGCTTTGAAAGACTACTCATTTTTAAAGTTCATCCTTGAACAATCTTCTCTGCTACATTTCCAAGATTAACACCTTGTATTATTATCAATGTTAAAGCATTTTCAATGGACAGCGATATCACAATCTTCTGAGATTTGAAAGCATGTTTGATGAATGGGGAAATGTGAAGGGGAGCGAGGCTCAAACAAAGTAAAGCACCCAGTGAAACAGTAGCTCAGTAGCTCTATTTCAGTAAAGCACAGACCCTCCTAAGTGTACACTCCTAAACCGAGAACCGGAGGTGAAACGTTCAAAAACAGCCATCTTTCAGATCTGTAAATGGCTGTGTATGTGTGTGCTCTCTCCTCTTACATGTTTTTTTTCATGTTAAATTAATAGGGATTACTTGAGGAAAACTCTGTTTGTGTGTGTTCAGTATAAGAAGAATATTTACAATCGTTCTTGTGCCATCTAATTATGTTTTCACAGGTGTTGAGCAGTTCCTGGGCTTTCCGTTACATCTATTATGATTGAGATCTGTTTAGAGGGTAAATTCCAAACATATAGCAGCTTGTTGTGTCATGAAAAAGCTTTTTCCCCCTACCGGCTTTTGGATACACTTCAATGACAATATTTACAGTCAATAAGACTTTAGGGAAAAAAACAACCCTTAATAGATATTAATACCATGGAATGCAGCTTGGAAGTTTAGGCTACATTTACATTAATCCGGAGACATTTGAAAAATTTTCGTTTTCGTTTCGTTTTCGTTTCGTCTCCGTCCACACTAGTGTTTTCAAGTGTTTTCCAAAAGTGTCTCATCCACACTGAAACATCAGAAAACTTTACATTTGCTTCCTGCGTATACATAAAGCCTCAAAAAGCTCACTGAAGATGATAAACATGGAACGGACATGAGACATTTTCATTCAGTTTTTCTGACAGGAATATTTTATTTCTGAAAATAACCCCCCATTCACTGACACATCCAGACACATCCACGCTCACGATTGTATGTCTGATCTAAGACTTGGGTTGGGTATCAATTGGGTTTTATTCGATACTGGTTCCATTTACATACTTTTAAAACAGTCCCAGTGCCTAAACGATGCCTGAACGGATACTTCCATAAAAATAAATCTAAAAAGCCTAAAAAGGATAACATTAAAGAACATTAAAAAGATTTCAAATAAATCCATAGCATTCACACGTTCCTTGGATGCTCTCATTTCCCAGGCTTCCCTTACTCTAAGCCTAATAAATGTTTTTCATGACCTGGGTCATTATTTAATACAAAGCCACACATAATGTTTCTACTGTATCTCTGTCAATCACTCTGATATTTAGTTAAAATGAGTGCTATGAGTCTCTGAGTTCGCTCTGCGGATTGAGGAGCATGCTGAAAGACGGGAGGAGACCGGTCTGCCACTGTTTTCATAAGAAATTTAATGGGATGGACTCTGAGGCGATCGTGAATTTGTGTACAGTTCATGGAATTAAATGCTATAGCCCCACTAAAAAAAGTCTAGCGACGTCCGTGCTTCTTGTGTACATTTCGGAGAACCAGGACAAATACTTGCCATATTGGCACCAGGTTTCGATATCCAACTCTATCTAAGATGCAACTGCTCTCATGTTTTGCCGCAAATAGTGAACGCAAGTAAATTTGCTTTAATCTTTGCAGGACTGTGATATGAAGAGTGTACAAAGTAACACATCTATAGCAAAAGTGTAAAAGTGCATAGCACGGGTATCTATTGGTATAATATGCATCACATGACTAAACTTTTGTCATCATTTTCAAAAGCCTCAGTTTTCACAATCCACACTACAACGTGAAAACATTGTTTTCAAATCTATTCACTTTAAAGAGCATATTCAAAAAGCTCAGTTTTTCTTGATTAAAAATTATGTCTCAGTGTGGATGGAAGGCCAAAATGGAGAGAAAAGATGTGTATTCAAATGAAAATGTATTAGTGTGGACATGGCGTTAGGGTCTACCAGGTACATCATTCCTTAAGGTGGGAAAACAAACACATGAAGGGATGGACAAATTCAGAGGAATGGGGAGTGGGTGAAAAAAGACAACATTCAG
The DNA here is from genome assembly GCF_023724105.1 of Carassius gibelio. Lineage (NCBI taxonomy): Eukaryota > Metazoa > Chordata > Actinopteri > Cypriniformes > Cyprinidae > Carassius > Carassius gibelio. Next base: position 26,301,704 of record NC_068402.1, on the reverse strand, counting down.
AACTCTGCTAACATGTCCTAGCGTGAAGATCGCCCATCCTCACAAACACGATCACATCCATCACCCCCATTTTGGTTTCTTCTAGCCATTTAAAATCCATTCATGTCATTCAACTCTAGCTCCGCCTGGCAACCTTAGGCAGTGTTCTGCCAAAAAAAAAAACAAAAAAAAAAACACCGGCCAGTGTGTTATTGAGATGATTAGGGTCTGTAACGAAACAGATCCTTGGCCCCTGGCAACCCCCGAGTTCAGCAGAGCTTATTTCAGCCCAACAGTCTTTGGGACCCAGGGCAACACAAGCACCGACACCGAAAGATAATGTCTATATAGCTATAATAAATGTATGTGTATTTTCTTAATTTCTCCAGTACTGATATCAATCCATCGATCTTTCATAATTTAGCCCCGTGGCTGACATGACATTCAAGTAAACAAAATAAAATATGTATTTATTATTTAAATTTCCAGTGTCCACTGGTTTTAGAAAAAAAATCAAGAATGCCTCAATTTTTCCACATTAACAAAGTCCATGATCCATGATACTGTAACCAAATATCTGCAATTTCATAGGTCTGCGTAGGTCTATCCTCCATATGCTCCCTTTCGGACCAAAGTATGTGTATAGGAAAACTTTGCTGGCCGGTGTGAAGCAGAACTTGAAAGCTGGAGTAATATCACAGGCACATGTCAAGGAAAAGATGAGTAGGGGAAGGGGACCATGGACCATTGGTGTGATCTCAGTTTGCAGTGCTCTAAAAGCTGTTAGTTCAGCTTGTTTCTGTAAACCCTATTTGGCCAAGCTTTCATCCTTTTGAATATAAGAAAATATTGTTCACTTTTAAGCAATCACACATATGGGCTCATATTTCTCCATCTTAAGAAAATAAAAGAGAAAGCTCAATGTGCTAGGAAAACCCAACACAACCATGCAGAGTGTCAAAGCTCTCCAGCTAGGTATCATAGATGAGCATTTACTACAGCGTGATTCATTTATTCCCAACTGGGACACATTTTTTTAATGTTGTGAACGAGAGATCCTGCTGATTTACAGCTAATATAAACTGTAAGGTTTACATCTATGATTTAAGAACACCATTTTAGTTTGTTGTACCTTTTGTGATGGAAGACCCATATGGAGCTTGTAAAAACATCCTGGCATGTTCTAGCACATCTGGATCCACACAACACCGAACAGAGTTTATAAACAGCATGTAAACAAAAGGCATGTAAAATGATGCATTACTTTTCCAAAGTCTGACTAACTGTCCAAACATGTGAGACTGTAAATGTTGTATGTATGACACATGTAAGGTTCGCTAAATGTAAGCCACCTTTTTCTGAAGAAAATGTCTGATAGTAGAATCCACAGAAAAGCTACTAAAGCAATTAATCTTACCATTTTTACAAGCAGGATAAAGAAAGAAGCAATTACGGTTTGAATCAAGGTTCTGAAGGACAGAAAAAAGTCCACTAAATTAGTTGTAATGTTCAAGTGACAAAACATTTATTTGTCTATTTTCTTTCTCCTTTTACTCTTTCCAAATTGTGACGACCCATTTTCTAACTGCAATGCTTTATCAGTGATAACTAAATATTGTTACATGCCAACAAAAAAGGACAGACCCCTTTTCAAACAGGACTATCTGGAGTTATACTGACTGATTCTTTGGATGAACTACTGAAGCCATCCAAGATTAAAAGCATATACCGTAAGTTTAATTTTATTCAAATTTCCGATGAAGCCTCACAAAGTTCCATTAAAACTGGCATTTTTATATCACTCTCAACAGACAAGAAGAGCCTGGAAGTGCCACAGCTGGCTTGGTCTCTTACGATGGCTGAAGGAAACTGAGCATCTCAGGCTGTAGGCTGACTCATGCAGACCACCTGCTATGAGCGCTAAAGGAAACCACCACTCAGCAGCAGGTCCGAGTCTGAGGCTTTGAAGTCACACCAGGGAAACATTACAACTCAGTTTGAGTTAGAGGAGAGGGCAGCAACTGGCCTTTTGCACAAAGTGTAAAGAGAAGGAGTCTCTTTTCCATCACCGCCTGAGGAAATCAACACTAGACTTTGAGCAGTGGTCTGAATCCCCCATGGGAAGCAAATTTAGAGCTCAACAAAGTGCTGAAACAGCTAATGGTTTACACCACACAAGCCTGGTGAGGTTGAAGTCCATGTGGTTTGAAGACTGTGATACAGATGTAATTATTTTAGGAAAGATGGGGGCATATCTCTGAATCAGTTCAATGGATCATTAGACAAAGTTAATCAGCAGTGCAAGTATGTTTTTATATATTGCCCATTAACTAAAGAAATGCCCTCCCACATTGGCTCTAACAGGGCCACAAAAAAAAAAAAGAGAAGAAGCGCTGATGTCAAAACTTGCTGCTCCTGAACCAAACAATGTAGTAATCCTTGAGCCAAACTCATCTTTGTGTATGTGTCCTACTGAAACCTGCAGTGCTTCTGATCACAGTTTGGTGTGATCCATACTACAATACAAATCTGAATGTCAATGAATAAACAGAACAGTCTGCAGGATGTGTGAAATACGTTTTTGTTTGGTTATCATTAATACTAGCGCTGTGTTTGATACAGCAATACGACAATGAAATTTGATGATACGAGTATCAGTACAGCTATCTCTGTATCGATACTGTGGCATGTGCGCTGCAGTAGACCGTGTTTAATTTGAATATTTGGGCTTTTGTGGTAAAGTTTGCCCCGGGACTGCGGCCCAGGTGGCACCTCGGTTCTGCCACTGGCGGGCGGTAGGGTCGTCGCACGGTGCAGCTTTCTCTCATGATGGGGGCATTTTGTGCAGCTGGGATGGTGCTCATGTCACAGTCTCTGTGATTCCACACAGAACAGAAATACAGACTGAAAAACCTGAGAAATCCAAGTTGAAAGGGTCTGAGAATGTTCAACATCTTTATTTATTTTATTGTTTTACAATTGTTTTGTTTTCTTTAGGAATCTTGCAAGAACTTTACTTTTCAATGATATTAAGCAGATGTCATTTTTTTTTTCAGATCAAAATGATATATGATATTGTGTGTGTTCACTGCTGTGTGTGGGCACTTTGGATGGGTTAAATGCAGAGCACAAATTCTGAGTACAATTCCTTCAAAAATGAAATTTAACCCTCTGAAGTTGATTGACACGTATACGTGTTATGAGGCATTTTCTCCTGATAACCCCGAAAAGAACTTAAATTACACTGTCAGTTTTGATCATACAGATAAGAGAAATACATCAATCGAATCTACTTTTTTTTTTGTATACAGACATAACTACAAAGATTTGTGCACTTAAAAAAAAAGGTGTGCTGTCTGCAGCCTTTGTCTGCGCTGATCTTCATTTACAAACACATCATTAAAATGAACTGTAACTCAGTGAATACTTAACGAAGAGACATGAGAGATATATCTATAGAAAGCCTGACATGTCTACTTTTTTATTGCTGCCGAAAACAAATATTCTGTGATAAAGTAATCCATATGAAAACAATGTGATGTCCATTTTGCACGTCTCCCTTCCCTTCACTGGAAGTTATGGCCTAGTGGTTAGAGAGTTTGACTCCTAACCCTAGGGTTGTGGGTTCAAGTCTCGGGCCGGCAATACCATGATGTAGGTGCCCTTGAGCAAGGCATCAAAACCCGGGTGCCGCAGCATAAATGGCTGCCCACTGCTCTGGGTGTGTGTGTTGTTCACTGCTGTGTGTGTGCACTTTGGATGGGTTAAATGCAGAGTGTGAATTCTTGGTTGGATGTCACATTCCTTCCACTTTTCACTTTCATTATCTTCTAATGTGACCATGCCCCCGTGCTGAACGCACTATTCAGAATGATTGAGATTTGGATTTCCTCAGAAAAAAGAATGAAGCACTTTATTCAGCAGAGATCATAAACATGAGTAAGTCTCTTTTTATTTATTTATATACATGTACTAGTTTTAACATAAGGTGTAAACATTTTACTAGTTAGACTTTTTCCAAACTATAATTCCTGACTAAATGTATAATCAAGTGAAATATTATGAAGTTTCAATAACAATATACAATACTATATCATTCAAAAGCTTGATGTAAATAATATAAATGTAACAAATAAATGTAACTGTAACAAATGTAACATAATGCTGTTCTTTCAATTTATCCCCCCTAAAAAAACCTGAAAAAAATTTCTAAGCTCTTTTCAACATTAATAATAATAATAATAATGATAATAATAACAATAAATGTTTTTTTTGTAGAAAATCAGATTGTTAAAAGGATTTCTGAAGGATTGGAGTAATGATGCAAAAAATTCAGTTTGAAAGTCATCTTTAATTGTTCCTAATAAACTGTTTAACTAAAGCCAGATTCCGTGTCCAGAGATCGGGTCGTCGGGGGTCTCGCCTTCGACTGTCGCCCGATCCTCTATGCACCGGCCCCTTACGCTCCCTCCTGCAGGTGGTGAGCCCACAGGAGGGCGGCCCCACGTCACTCCTTCGGGCTAAGCCCGGCCGGACCCCATGATCCCATGGATTGCCCACTTCAGGTTGGTGGAGAGTTCCTGCCTCAAGTGGAGGAGTTCAGGTATCTTGGAGTCTTGTTCACGAGTGAGGGAAGGATGGAACGTGAGATTGACAGACAGATCGGTGCAGCTTCTGCAGTAATGCGGTCGCTGTACCGGTCTGTCGTGGTGAAGAAGGAGCTGAGCTGTAAGGCAAAGCTCTCGATTTACCGGTCAATCTACGTTCCTACTCTCACCTATGGTCATGAGCTGTGGGTCATGACCGAAAGGACAAGATCCCGGATACAGGCGGCCGAAATGAGCTTTCTCCGTCGGGTGGCTGGGCGCTCCCTTAGAGATAGGGTGAGAAGCTCGGTCACTCGGGAGGAGCTCAGAGTAGAGCCGTTGCTCCTCCACATCGAGAGGAGCCAGCTGAGGTGGCTCGGCCATCTATTTCGGATGCCTCCTGGACGCCTTCCCAGGGAGGTGTTCCAGGCACGTCTCACCGGGAGGAGGCCCCGGGGAAGACCTAGGACACGCTGGAGGGACTATGTCTCCCGGCTGGCCTGGGAACGCCTCGGGGTCCCCCCGGAAGAGCTGGAGGAAGTGGCTAGGGAGAGGGAAGTCTGGGCGTCTCTGCTTAGACTGTTGCCCCCGCGACCCGGCACCGGATAAGCGGAAGATGATGGATGGATGGATGGAAACTGTTTAACTGCTCCCCCAAGTGGATATTAAATTATGTTGTGGGATACTTAAATATATTCTAAATAAACTACAAACATAAAATTATATACATTTATTTTGTCCTCACATTCTTTATTGTAACACCTCCCTCTCAGTGACACACAGCTGAATGAGAGGCTCATTATGCAGCTCATTATGCGGATCTTTGTCTTCTCAGGTGTAAATCACAATGACCTTCATGATAGTTGACGCCTACTCGCATATGACTTTTACAGACAAAAAGTGTCTTCGAAAATTTAAATCAATATATTGTCTTCTGTACGTGAGTAAACAAGATGATTTTCACATAATTTAAAAATAAAAATTCTAGGCTACAAGCTCCAGTTCTCAAAAATCTCGGGAACCAATGTTCTGTATGTGTTTTATGTGCATATGCATTGATACATTCAACTTTATAAAATGTTAAGTTGGTCACAGTGCTTTGCATTTAATGCCTCATCTGCAGCCATTCTAGACGCACATTAAAACTGAATTAGAAGTGCTTTAACTGCATTACTCCATTGGCGTTGGCGCACCAATAGGTTAAAGAGATTAAAATATAGGTATGCAAATTAACAGGTTAAAGTACCAGTTTTGATGTTAATATTTATTAACTGTTGAACTTGACTGTATTCTGTCTCTTGTTATTTCATAGGGAGATTCAAAGAAGACAGAGAGAGACAGAATGATGGAAATTCATTCTGATGGAAACAAAAAGTGCCCATGTAAATGCACGTACTGATGAGACCAACCAAGTAGTTTCTGTGCTGTGACCTGGTACTGAACCAATGCAGTAGAGCTTTTCTTTACCAGAGGTACATTTCTTGGCCATTAACAGAAACCACAGACCACATCTGGATGTAAAACATGGTAAAACATAATGACTTGGCTGGAGGACACTCCACCAACCAATGAGCTGAAAAACTTTGCACACAGTAAATAAAAACTCAAACCCAGCCAACCATTTCTGAAACAACTGAATTTATAAAACTTTAAATGTGAAGACCACCACTCCATTTCCTACACCCCTCTCTCCTATACCACCACATTGATATAATTAATAATGAACAGCACACCTTCATTGTCTTGATCTGCCTTAAATCTGCCTTGGAGCAGTAAAGCAGGAACAGACAGGTGAGAAAGACAGGTAAAAAGGTCGTGGAGAGAGTGTTGAAGAACATTCATTTTTCAAAACAGGATAGAGGGGCGACAAGAGGGGAGAAAAAGACAATAAGTAAATGGGGTTTCGGAAAAGATATGATATTCTTAGAATAAACAGGGGGGTAAATGTTTGAGAAGGAGAAAGAAGAAAGCATCAGAGCTGAGGGTAATAAAACAAAGGATCAGAGGTGGTGTGTGTGTGTGTGTGTGTGTGTGTGTGTGTGTAGTACTTCACTGGGGGGGGGGGTGCAGGTGAGGGGGTTCAGCAGCTTAGCCAACGGTTGGAGACTAAGCTGAGGCCTGCCCCTGTCACAGATTTGGGAATGCCATCATGGGAATGTCTAGCTCCAGGGCCTTAAGTCTGGAGGGGGGCTGACGTATACCATTTTTCATTCCATCTTAACATCCGCAAGCGATGAAATGCACTGAATCTCCAAAGATTGCAGCCATATATATTACCACTAAAATGACCTCTAATTTAACAATAATGTGACATGCATACTTTCGATGGTTTATGCATGATAGTACTTGACCGTGCTGAGCTAAACTATGCTATAGTTGATTACACTGTAATATTACAGATACACACTGATGCTTGAGCTTTAGAAGAGTTTCAGGTAAGCATCAGCAGTACTGTATATCCTAGACTTTAAGTCAAGTTTTTTTCTTCATCTGAAACATGCTACGGCTTATATTCCAAAGCGGCTTAGGTGCATATAGTGCACTTCAAACATGCAGAACATGAGCAAAATGATCCAGAGAGAGGTATGTGAACCCATGACGAGTTGAGAATGTTCATTTCATACACCAGTATTTAACATTATTTCTGAATAAAAATAAAATGTGATATGTACACCAACGATGACCAAAATATTTTAGTTTTTAATTAATTTAGCAACTAGATTTAAAAAAACATCTATTACACCTGGCCCCTCATGCTGTTTTAAATGTTCACTAGCACTACAAAGCCTGCTCAGACAGTTCATGCACAAACAAAGCTTAGACAAGGGTACATTTGAGCACTTGGCATCAGCTACTGAAAACTGTTTATATAATTCACATGGATACACATCATAGGTAAAGAATGAAGCAGGAATTAAGAAGATCCTGTACAATAGATATGTAGGGAAAAAACAACAGAGGGAAGAAAGGATGATTTAGTTCCGTAGAGAGGGAGGGGAGGCCAAACACAAATGAATAAATACAGCTATTCCAATTACAGGCTTTCTTGCAGCAAAACACAGAGTAACTGCAATTATGAATGTGGTATTTACTTGCTTTCTGCCAGTACAAAATATTAGTGTGCTTCTATTTTTATGTCTATATTAGGCTCATTCGCAATAACGGTAAACATGTATATGAAAAAAGTGGGATTGGGGGTTTTGCCTTGAAGGTTATACGGATGACAGAGAAGGGTGGGGTACATGAAGGATTTGAATGAGTGAATGCAAGCAGCCATCAACAAATGAAAGAAAGAAAAGAGCAAAAATCCATTTCAAAGCAATGAGTAAATCCAGCCCAAGGCAGTGACATGTAGATGGTTTAAGACAAGGGGTGTACGAACTAAAACAACATAAACATAAACCTACCTATATGTTTCCGATAAAAAGCAGAAAAAGCTCTTAAACCCTGAGGGGAATTTGTCTTTTCTTCCATCAATCCATCAATCTTTCATCTGTCTGTTTTTCCATGCTCTCAGTGTGAGAACTGCATTTGCTCATCATTATAAACGATTATTCTCTGTATGTCTCATTAATTTCTTTCTTGAAAATTAACGGCTGATGATACATGGAGAACGTTTTGGGCAATGTTGCGATCAACAGGAAACCAGATGAGACACATGCCCCAGGACCAATCTAAAGTATCCGGATAAAAATTCCAAAAGAATAGCCCCATGCATTAACAGTCTAATTCCGCTCTTTTTTATTTTGGGGTAGAGGTTTAAACAAATATCTACACCCACAAAACATTTCCTGTCCCATCTATGCTTGTTGAAGAAAAGTGAGACATGTTTTCTTAGATTTGTCAGTCATAAACCACATTTAAATGCCCTAGCAGTTACCCAGAATGCTTTAACAAATGCACAACAATGCACTAAAGTAATGTTCTGTTTATTAATCCTATGTCCTTTCTTTTCTTTTCTTTTCTTTTTTTTCTTTTACACTGTTTCAGAAACCCTGTGAGTGAAGGAAGGAATGTTAAGATGCTCTCTCCACACACTCTCACTCTGTTCCATAGTGTAACCTTCGACCCTTTGTATGCTTTGAACATGAGTGAACACGGATCTTGGTGAGCTCTATCATGTGTGCAGAGTTGACGGCAAGTCAGAGAAGTCAATGGCATGCCTTAAATCCTGTCACTCTCTTAAATCAGCTCTGAAGGAAAAATCTGTCATCACCGTGAAGACTTTAATTTCAAAATCTCTGGAATTTATTATTTGAAGAGCTACTTGCTGCATGATTTGAATGGTTCAACAGGAAGAAGGAAAATAGAACAGAAAGAGGGAGATCAGCTTAGAAGATATAAAGCTAAAAAGAGATCATACGCTAAGAAATGACTTATGATGGGCAAAAAAAAGGCCATGCAGAGCTATGGGAAATGGTGAGGGAAAGAGACACACACTTTACAACTTAAACAAAATGAAATGATCCTTAGCAGCCGAACATGTCACAGTATCATGCTGTGATTTATACTCAAGTTGTATTGATTGTAACAGCGGGACATTACAGAAGAACCTGGCTGGACATGTGGCAGAGTGTAGCAGTAAAAGCAAGGCCACACACGTGGTCCCACAAACATACACAGGTCTACATACAGATGCTATCCATCATCAACAAAGATGAAAAAGCAGTAAAACTGTCTGCTTTTTGGCACTGCGAAAATGTGCAGTTCTAAATGTCAAACCACAAGCCTCTGTACAGTAAAATCAGGCCATGTAAGGAGTAAAGCTCTCACTGACAGTAAGATTAACTCATTTCTGCTCAGTAACTAAACCAAATCTGACGAGGCAAAGAGAGAAACATGTAGGGAACAATAAATGAAGCCACCTTATCCACTTATCCTACTATCAAATTAAGGGCCATAAACATTACCTCCTGGTGTTACAGCTTTTAAATATATGGAGGGGACATGAGAATTTGTGCCCCAGGGAAGGTTCAAATGGTGAGGGGCACTAACAAATCACAAAGCAATCACAAAGTGTCTCGGTCTGACCTGGAGGAATGTTCTAGAAAGTGACACCCGCAGCAAGGAAAAGTGCAGAAGAGCTCAACCCAGGAATTTCTCATGGCGGAGGAAGCATGGACTGTCCTCTGTGATAGCACTAGGACAATATTCACACAAAAGCACAACAGTTCTTTGTGAAACTGTGAGAACTGAATGATAATAAAGATTAGTCATGCATGTTTTTGTGTCTTTTTTCATTACAATCCACCTCCATCCCCTGAACACTGACCTAACATCAATCCCTACTGCTATCCCACACCTAAAGTAAGCAGTTATTTTATGTGACAATAAAACTAATATTTTACATTAAATATTCTGAACAAGCCCATTTTTTATTCTGAGCTTTAGGGAATTCTAAAGGGAAGGGATCCCTTACTCTATGTGTGCACCTAACTATTGGAATCCATTGCTTTTGGCTTAGTTAAAATACTGATAAATTATCTATGTATCTGCACAGTACTCAACCACAAAACACCTCAACTAAAGTAGTGTTAAAACATGCATTCATGTTTTTTCTAGATCGCATAAACCCCTTTATCCCATCCCCCCTTTTTATCTCTCATTCTCTCTCTCTCTCCACTGATATAGTGTGTAGAAGAGGTAGTTGATTTAGATTATTCTTATTATTAAAGAAAAGTGAATATAATACACAGTCATTGCAATAATAATGCTTTTGAGTGTCTGCAGATAAGAACTGCCAAAAGTGATGGCTTATCTGTGCATATTTATCTAAATAAAAGATATGGAGTGTGTTCCATATGTCCTTATATAAATATTTAAACTACTACCCTACTCATATGATATCATTTATGATATCATATTTATATTGTAGCATTATAAAATACACAAACTCTAGATTTTTGCAACACAAAGACAGAGACTTTATTCTAAAAGGGCTCAGTGAAATCTTTAATCTGGTGCTACCAACCAGTTTCTTCATGCTTCTTGACAATTTTTTTATGAAATATGGCTTGAAATATTTTTAAATTACCCCTATTCTTAAAAAGACTAAATAATGCACTTTATCAACAAAACATTTGCTTAGTCATAACAAATTTTTATAACAAAAAAAAGCAAATGAACGGTGTGTTTTCATATAGTCTGACAGTAACACTTATGTTTAATCACTAATACCTGGCTCCTTATATTGCCCTGCTCACCATAATCCAGTTAAAGAATTTGGTCCAATGACCCTTTAAAATCCATGTAGAAGCTTAAGATTGCTGTTAAATATCAGAACACTGAATAAAGCTTGATTGTTCTTGCCCATAGGGAAAAAAAGAATGGTAAAACCATTCACCTGACCCTGACCTCTGTCTTGACCCAATCAAAAACTCCTAAGAACTTTTCTCCTCATTCTTGCTGACCTTATCTCAATGATGTTGGGAGTCCGATCCCTCTACAAGCTCCATCTACCTCCAAAAAGTTTGAGTTAAAGTTATGTCTACATCAGGAGTTGTTTAAAGAAAATGGAGTCACTGTCCAAAAACATTCACTTAGCTAACTTGTAGTTCCCAAACATCTATTAAACATGGGTGAATAATGTTTTTTTTTTTTTTATCTGAACTTGTTTTTTTGGTCTAAGATCTACTTTTGATACTAGAAAATAAGACATGCAAAGTGGTAAGACCCACTCTCAAGTCCCCATCAACAACATTGGTGTCCCACAGGGATCACTGCTTGGCACCTTACTGTTCTCCATCCACACCAAAAAACTTGATTGTGTCATTTAAATTTTCAGTTTCTCATATACTCAGTTTAACCAGTACCAACACGTTAATATTTTAATCTTTAGCATACTGGCACTTTTTCGTGTGTACCGGCACTTCTGACATGTTGCCAGTTCTAAGTCAAAGTGTCATTATTTGGATGATTAGAAATGATGACACTACAAAGCACACTACCCAGGAAGTCATTTGAAGTTCAAGGATCCAGTAAGGGAATGCAATAGTAATAAATAAGTTCAAAACAGCAATTATGCAGAAAAATTTACCGGCACTTCTTTTTTTCCACTTCAAGCACTGCATATATTGTACTGAGTACTGACAACAATCTGCATGTCATTTACACCAAATGCATTCACAGAGATTACATTTGGTATTAACAAGCAATGCAGCTCCTGTGACCACGTGACTGGATTCTCTGTCTGATTTTATGACTACATACAAGGGATGTGCAAAATTCACAATTGAGAACTGGCTCCTTATCAGTTCTTGAGTGATAACTTGAACTGACCAGTGGCCACCCCACACAGGAAGTTGAACTTGATCCTAAATTGGATTTTCAGGTAGTAGATTTTTACTGAATTAAAATTCTAACTATTTTTACAAGTACTGTCATTTTGGGAAGTGTTCTTTTACTGTGGACAATAAAACAATCGTCAAATTAAATGAAGATTATTCAATTATTTTATTACAAATAAACAAGCATCTAAAGGCACAACATCCTATGTAGACTATACAGAAGCAAAACATGAGTGCTTCATGCTACACATGGAACTAGAGGAGAATCCAGCCCTCCATTAATTATTACTCTGCTAAGCTGTTTGTTACTGCAGGCTCTAATTATTTCATGGCTAGACTAAACTGCAAGCAACTACTCACCATCCCACCTGCATTACTCTCACATCAGTTTTTCCCAACCAAAATGCTGCCACTCGATAAGTGTTTAATCTCTATATAGTCTCTAATGTCATGCTCTCTATTATTAACTGCTATCTCTTTCTATTCCCCACACCCATACCACTCCTTAACTTCTACAGGCATCCAGGGCTGCATTTCCCAAAAGCTTCGTAAGCTTAAGTACATTTTAGACCCACTGAAACCAACAGAGCTATGATCAACTTAGGTTCACGATGCTTTTGGGAAGCGCAGCCCAGAACAGTTAAATCACAACTTACTTTCAAATAAAGCCTCAAGAGACAACTTTTCATAATTCACCTCTAGGATTCACACTAACCTTATATGTAACAATTAAACCTGCACGTTAATACCACCAATTTATTTTCCACCAATTACAACAATTGAATGACTCTACTAATCTGTAAAATTTATCTCTAACTACTTTTAAAGAAAATGTGCAGGTAAAATATAAATCATATAAAACAAAAGGAAGAATAAAACATAATCATATATTTACTTGGAATACTGTGTGTCAATATGGCAGTAACAGTGTAAATGGGTGTGGCAGAGAAACACTTTGCATATTAATTAGAAGGAGGAGTGTTTTGTCAGTTTGGTGATGAGAGGACTGAGATACTTCACAAATCATCAAACAAGAAATCACACTGAAAAACGAATGGTTTGTGAGCAGTAACTAACCATTTAAAAGGCACACAAATAGTTTACATAAAACTTAATGGGTTGTAATTTGTCAAGTGATTGTGTCTTATGAAAACATTCAAATGTGTTTGCAAAAGTTAACCCAAACATGATGAGCCAAATGTGTAAGCTATTACTAAAAACAACTTGGGCTATCAGTTAAATAACAAATGATCCAACCTACTTGCGACAAAATCCACAAGGGAAACAACGGTTATGCGTTTTAATAATGATAGAAGACTTACCCCTTGAGCAGACACTGCAAACAAGACAACTGGTAACACAAAACTCCTGTGAAGGGAGAAGAACAAAACCACCATCTGTGCTCTACAGAAATAAAGCGCTTTATTGAACTCCGTGACTAAAACTGACAGTTCACTGTTTAACATACAAGTGTCTGAATTTGTAAGCGTAATCAAATGACATCTCTAGATATTAATGTACTTACCAAGGCTTCATTTTGCAAAGCTCTGAGGAAAACGCAGGTAATGTAGGCTATCCTCGGCGTCTTCACGGTAAGCCTCTGTTAATGGCTTCAAATCTATTCATTTGAGAATCCGATGACCAGTTCGAACACTTCATAGGGCAAGAAGAGAGATAAGGATAAATATAAACAATTAAACGAGAGATGGGAATCTAATTTTGCACATGCACAACGTATTGTATGAAATGTTGCTTCTATGTGTCCTCTAAGAATAAAAGAAGTTCACTCACAAGAAAGTTCTGTGTCGGAAACGCTCTCCTCGCGGCAGAGTCGATTCACGCACCGCTGCAAGTGCGCCGTGCTCTGAAAAAGAGGGCGGGGTTTCCACCCGTTAATCATCCTCGCCTCACGCTCTTGCCTCCAAACAAACAACGATAACAACCACAAACTTATCAGTAAACAGTGTGCCACTTATGTAACCTGAAATATCATTAATGCAGCCTATATCTCTCACTAGACATAATAAAAATAATGAAAATTAGGCTACACGAACACATAAACTGATCAGAGTTCATTCAATTAACTCCATACATATTATAGCTAATGCATGTCTAACTCTTTATTAATAATGAGAAATAGGCTGCAAAATGACACATTTTAACTTAAAAATAGCAGAAGAGAACAAGCAAACCTATGGAACTATTGGGCAAAAAAAGTAAACTTTAAATGATATAGCCTTTCTGTGCTAGCATATATAGCTACATCCTTCTGTTTGATAAATGCATTAAAAAATGAATGCAAATAGGCTATATGTTTAATTTAATGTCAATATTTTTCTGTGATGCGTCCTCCGCCACAACATCGCTAACAAATCCCCTTATAAAATCAAAAGAAAGAAACAGTCAGTAAAATAGTTTTTTATTAATGATTTATCCAACAAAAAAACCACAAAATAAATTTAAATGTAACTTTTAATCCTCCCATGACTTTAAAGCTTAAAGTATGTTGGGGTCTAGAATGTTCTTTAGCGGAGGGATATGAAGTAGTGCGGTGAGCAGGTTAAGGGGATTCACTAAAGTGCGGTTACATTATTGCGAGCGCGCCAGCACTGGACAGCCTTTTGAGACTTTTCACGAATTCCTCTGTAACTTTTGAAAAAACGTGCTGGTTCTGCAGTTAGCTTAACAGAGGAATATGATAAGTTCAATAAGTGCTCATAGCTGTAACTGTCAATGTTAAGAGGGCAGATTCTTTGAAAATCAGCATGAACTTACATTGTCTCGGCGCGGTGTTACTGCTGTTCCTCACTATAAGTACAGAGGTGCGCAAATCCGAGGCAGCGGTAAGTAATAATCGTTTATTACATATTTTAGTTACATCTTAAAGTGAAACAACTGTTGTCACTGCTTTGGATCAATCACACACGTTTTAGCTAAAGTTTATAAATACAGGTTACTTTATCACACGAAGGTATTGGTTTCCTTGAGAGCTCTAAGAACAAGTGCGAAACTTCTAGGTGACTGGAATCATGGGATATCCATGTGCAACTGTTAAAATACAATCCGTTATATTTGATTGCCTAGAACAATTTTATTGAGTGCAAGTGCAAATGCGCATCACATGTTAATAGTCCCAGCTGCTTGAAGAAACATGATGTTCTTTAAAAATGTATTATTGATATTGGATATAAAACAGCAACTTTATTTAATACATCATTTAATAATAATTGTAAAGTTTCTTACTTTCTGGTAACTCTTGTGAAGATTATAAGCTATATGTGTGTTCTTATTTTTGTTGTTGTTGTGTTTGCTTGTTTTTTTTTTTCATAAATAGACCTACACATGTAGTCAATCTCATGCTCATAATATCACATACTGATTAACCTCACAGAGGTTATGTTAAATATATTTTCTTAGCAGTGGTTTCTAATCTGCATCAACAATTTGTTGCACACTGTTATAAGCAAATGTGTTGCAGTCTGATTACTGGCACTGTATTTGTATTTGCACATTACAGTACATGTGACATTTTTGCCAAATTAAATGCCAGTTATTTACTTGATGTGAAATGATAAGGATTAACCCTAACCCTATCTGTAAAATGTCCATATAAACACATTCTTTGTGTACAATTGTCTTATTAGCCACTACACCACAGAGTGATCCTGGGCAATCTGACATGCTTTGCATGCCTGTATTTTTGGTCCTGATTGGATACCTTGTCACAAATACAAAGATATGCCATCGCTATGTGGCCGTTTCATTGTCCCGCTGTCAAAGTAGGCAGTAGCAGGAGGCAGACAGGTGAGGACATGTTTAGGGAGGGACCTGTCCTAGGGGTACAGATACAGCAGGGATAAAAGAGCACGTGTGACCTTACAACAAAGCACATCATGTTCCTACATTCCCAAATGGCATTGTTGTGCACCAATCCCAACAGGGAGTGTAAATGTAGTTTGCACTTCCTTTCCCAATGACCGGCTGTTGAATTATTCGGATTCTCAGTAAGAATTCTGGAACTCTTTACTACTAAGGTTCCGCCCAGTTTCTGTTTCTCAGTTTACAAGGTGAAAGGTGGCATCTGTCATTCATAGAGGGAGGAGTTTGCTAGCCATCAGGACAGGCATGTAGACTTAAAGTGCCACCCATCCCCCGAGACCAAGACTGCACGACCCTCAGGTCTATACAATAAGTGAATCTGGCCACAGCCGATTGTTCACAGAACCTCTTAACCCCTAAAGCCCTTCAAACAAAAATCCAGTGTATATGTACCACCCACCCCCAGTCCAGAATGTCTCTGTGTTTGTCTGATGTGGATTATTGAGGAGACGATACAAGGTACGATACGAGGAGACACCCGAGGAGTGTGTGGCACTGATTATTCGGAATAATTCAGAATTTGAAACATTTGTTTTATAATGTGATACAAATAGATATATCCTTGAGGCTAGAGTTCCTTGCTTTGGCTCGTGCTCAGTGATGCTTTACAAATATACAGTTAGTAAATCTGATATTGTTCACGATAGAGTTAATAGGGCAAATTCGTTTAGAAACACGATGGACACCAGGACCATTGCTATATTGGGGACAATAATAGCACTGTGTCCAAGTAAACTATTATTGATAAATCCTAATCTAATTATATTTTAGCAGTCATGTCACGTGTCTGTTTAGAATCAGATAGTGATGCCAGATCTGATAATTAATAAATATTGATGTAACTTTTCTAGTTTTGTTAAAAAAATAAAAAAAAGTTAATGAATCCACTGTAGGTAACAAAACTTGCAAATGTCTTCTATCGTTTGTCAACAATGAAGCAGCTATATTGCTGCTGGGGTTGGCTATGCA
This sequence comes from Carassius gibelio, assembly GCF_023724105.1. Taxonomy (NCBI): domain Eukaryota; kingdom Metazoa; phylum Chordata; class Actinopteri; order Cypriniformes; family Cyprinidae; genus Carassius; species Carassius gibelio. The sequence goes on along the minus strand of NC_068402.1, from coordinate 26,285,005 downwards.
ACAGTGTGGATGAAAGGCTAGAAATGCTCTTGGTGTATACCGCTCGATCTAACCAAGAGATGTCCTTTTGAGGAGCCATTACAGTGTGAAAGGACAGATTTTCTCCTATTTTTAAAATGTCAAAGCCTTTTAACTCAAAGTAGAATGGAATTCCTGGCCACAATTCCCACCCTTCTGTCTTTCAGTACTGGCCGCCTAGTGGTAAAATCTAGCATCACATGACAAAGTGTATTTTAATGATAGTTTCTTTTGGAGGTGCCAGAACCTGGAGTCACCAGGTCACAGAGTTTGCTGGTAACTTAAACCATGGGGATCTGCTTTGAACTTTTTATACTTGAGGGACTCCATACATTGCAGGTCAAGGTGTATGAACTTGTATGGATGTGTGTGGCGTCTGTACGTGTTCTGCTTCAGATATGAGTGTGTGAACGCAGATATGAGCACACTTACATCTTGGGATGTGTGCATATCTGCTTGTATATACATAATATGGTAATGCACATACATGTTGGTGTCACAAATGATGAAGCACCTCAGCTCTCAAAAAAAAGAAAGAAAGAAGGAAAGAAAGAAAACACACCCATGAAGTCAACTCCAAAGATCAGCAGTCTGTATTCGCAGCCATAACATCCATTCAGTACAAAGAAATCTACCCTGAGTGCCCGGGTTTTGCTGCAGTCTCATGCCAGGATATGGGGACCAAGGTGGGGGTTGGCAGCTCATGATAGTTCTGTCTCACCTGGAGGACAAGCAAATTCCAGTCTTATCTCACCTGCAGGAGAGAGAGAGAGAGAGAGGGTCACGAGATATGTACAGGAAGCCATGCAAGAAAATTATTTCAAAACAGGCCCAAAAGCACTGGCAATGCTCGCTATGACAGCTCGCATTGGGAAACTATTATTTTAATTAAAAAAGAATTGTTTTGAAATGGATTTCTAGTTTTACTAGTTAAAGGGATAGTTCACCCAAAAATGAAAAATTGCTGTTAATTTACTCACCCTCAGGCCATAAAAGATGATGGTGACTTTTTTCTTTCAGTTGTACAGTAAAGAATATTTTTAGCTAAAACCGTGGTCCTTGGTGATGCTTAAAATCAGAGTCAGTGGCTGCCCAATTGTTTTTATCTTTATCAAGGTACATAAAATTAATACCCATGGGTGGTATATTGACTCATATACTGATACTCTTTGTGTGTATTATAGTACAGTGCTTGTCAAAGTTTGGACAGTTTCCCATTCGTGTGTCCAAACATTTGACTGGTACTATATATAGAATACAGTATATACATAAACAGAAATACATAAACACATTTTTTGCAATGATAACACAATTGTGGTGATCAAACATTTATAATGACGTGACGTCCATAATGGGTCTAACATTAGTGCAATGAACAGAAAAGTTGAAGTTCATTCAACTTTAATTTAATTAAATTCAATTCCATTTAACTTTATTCCATTGAAGTTTATTTCACTTTGGAACATTCATCCATGGATTTGCGCTACTGTCTTCACACCCAAATGAAACTTACTAGACAAGTGTGAAGTGTGACATACAGTAATATAGGCTACCTCTGATTAAGTAAGGAATAATTGACGACGGGCCATTTAATTATTATAAAAATAATGCTCACCCGAGGTGGTGATGCGGCCACGATGCGTAGCGGAGCTTTAAAGCATTTGCTAAGCTTTAAAGTGTTTCATCCATGTCATCAGTAGCAAACAATGGAGCATGCTCTGGTGAAAAAACTAAGTAATTACACCATTTCAAGCATTTTATCTGCCTTATATGTTCTGTAAAAAAATTTATATATATATATATATATATATATATATATATATATATATATATATATATATATATATATATATATTGGCAGAATTTATAGGCATATACAGGCTCATATCTTCCCCTAATATCGGCAAAACGATATATCGGTCGGGTTCTAGTCATTATACAGTTCTGAGTTTTGACTTCTCAGATGTTCCTCCAAAAGGTTTTGAAAATGATTGTTGCATAGTAAGCATATTGCTCAGATAATTTAAGTTTGGAAGATATGGAAGATTTTGGTATCTTGGCAAATCTGATCACAGTTTAAAACATTTATTAAATTTACATGCATTGTAAAAGTTCAGTTTCACTCAGACATGATCATTTGTTCAACATATTAAAAATTTGTAATTTTTGTACTGTTTCTGACACATTGGATGAAGATACATTACTAAGGTATTTTTCTCAGGAGAAACATCACAGTAGCAGGAAATTCGATCAAAATCTTTTGATCAAGCTGGAGACTACTGCTGCTTGATGGCCTAGTGAGTGTTAATAGTAGGGATGCACTGAATATTCAGCTACCGAAAATAAACATAAAAGACTGAATAATGTGTAACAAACAATGACTAACATGATCAAATAGAGGCATGCACTAATGCAGCAAACATGTCGCTAGTGTGAAAGTATTTAAATCTAACAGAAAAAGATGCAGAAATCATTACATGTATGAAGCACAGACAGCGAGAGACTGTTTAATGCTGCATCACATCTCCAATGAGAAGAAGAGGTGGCTACTGCTGGTGGTTAGGTTACTGTATGATGATTGAAATCGGGAAATTATCACAAATGATTAGTAAAAAAAAACTGCAGAATGTTATATTTTCTAATGCACGCACAAATTGCATGTAATCTGACAGTTTAAGCTCTCTGCACCAGGTTTCAAAGTCCAAAGCAAGAGGAAAATCTGTGCTGCACTCATTACTCGTCAGTTGCTTAGTAACGTTTTTGTGAGGTTTTTTTAAAGCATGTGACAATGTGATATATGTGACAAACATCTTCCCAAATTCGTAATGATAATAATTTATAAATCTGCATGCTGTTGTCAACAAAAAGAAGCTCTTCCTGCGGGTTACTGCTGAAATAAAAGCAGAAAAAAAGCAACAACTCCATCAACATTAGTAAATGATGGTATATTGTAATTGTACTGTTGTTCTGAAAAATAAAATTAAACATAGTGAAGTGACATTCAGCCAAGTATGGTGACCCATACTCAGAATTTGTGCTCTGCATTTAACCCATCCGAAATGCGCACACACACAGAGCAGTGAACACACACACACTGTGAGCACACACCCGGAGCAGTGGGCAGCCATTTATGCTGCAGCGCCCGGGGAGCAGTTGGGGGTTCGATGCCTTGCTCAAGGGCACCTAAGTCGTGGTATTGAAGGTGGAGAGAGAACTGTACATGTACCCCCCCACCCACAATTGCTGCCGGCCCAAGACTAGAACCCACAACCCTTTGATTGGGAGTCCAACCCTCTAACCATTAGGCCACGACTTCCCTTCAAAAAGTAAGACAATAATAATAATCACCCTACAACATTTCTATTAATACATTTATTATGAAATTCACACATAGCGTTCAAATTGGGATCTGTAATATATTCTAATGTTTTAAAAGAAGTCTCTTCCACTCAGCAAGCCTGCCTTTATTTGGACAGTAAAAAATACATGCCTGATTCAAGTCTCAAAAATGGCCAAAAAATATTATTTTACTAAATGATTATTAATTTTAAGTTAAACTGTGCTTTGTTGGTATAATGTCTGCTAGAATGTAACAAGTAAATAGTGTAAAGTAAATATTTTTAAATTATTGTTTTCTAATTGAGTGTTTTTTTTTTTTTGAAAAGCAGAACAAAACAGTAAAAAGCACATTTTGGCTTTAATTAATGCAGTGGTGAAAAAAAAGGGCAAAATAGTATACAGTATATGGGGTTTTTTGTATTCACCCCTTTGGCCATTTCGTTGCATCCCTAGTTAATAGATTAAATGGTATGTGTGCACTGTTGGGGTGCTTATAGTTTCAATGTGGTGTGAAAGAGAATCAAATATTATTTAGGATTAGCTGGAGAGTGATCCTCCTCTCACACCCAATCTCTATTTCCACCACTGCCCCACCCCCACAGCGCTAAACCCTAAATAAACTGGCAAAGAGCAACTTTTTCAGTGGGTGGCTAATTTACACCACACATACAAACACATGCATGGACTGTGTGTTTGTTTAAGTGATGGAGAGGTCATCAAACTGTGAAAGAACGGTGAGAGAGAAGTTACCTGGACTTTTTTGTATATGTGTGTGTGTGTGTGTGTGCAGAGGTTTGTCTGCTTTAGATATCGTCTCATCTAGTCTGAGACTGAGACATGTTTCGTCAGAGTTTGAATGGGAGTTAGAGAACATCTGTTGTTGCTCCAGACATCACCTTTATTATCATTCTCTCTGTTTGATAGGCAGACACGTGGGTTTGTGGTTTAGTGCATTACAGAAATCTGTGGTACATTACATTGCTTTTAGCAGATCCAGCACATTAGAGAGCAACAAGATGTTTCTAAGAACTTAGAATTTACATTTCATACTTTTAAAGTTCATTTAATACTTTTTCATTACATTTACCAATACTATGCAAACATGCTAGCCACCTCCAAAAATGGTGCAAAATACCTTCATTGCTATAAATTCTTCATACATTCTGTATAAGATGGGAGCAGAAGTTCTGAAGTGGTTTGTTCCAGGACCCACACTTTACATTGGATATCAAGTCGAGGATCAACAGAGCATCAACACATATGATATGCTGGTATGCCATTTGAAGGGATAGTTCACCCAAAGAGAAAAAAAAACTTTACTTACCCAAGCATGTACAACTTAATTTTTTTCTGTGGAACATAAAAGAAGATATTTTTATCAATTTCTGTGTTTTTTATCCATACAATGCAAGTCAGTGGTCCCCAAAATTCTTTAAAATATCTCTGGTGTTCTTTTCATTTTTGGGTAAACTATGCCTTTATTGTAAATCCTTGTGTAAAAGGGAAGGAAACCTTCAGAGTAATGTTTGGACTTAATACATAACATTTGAGCACTAAAATTTACACTGACATGCCCATTATTTTTGTTTTATCTTTTAGCCTTGAGATGTTTTGTGAATACAGCCCCTGATGTATACCTGCCCTGTCATAGTGACTTCAGCCAGGTTTGAAGTAGAAAACCTGCTCAAGCCCATACATGTGGTTTGAACCTTTTAAACATGTGCCAACTCCCAGCGCCCAGCGTTCAGGGCACTATCCTGCATTCCTCCTTTAGCAGAATAAAGTCCATGCAGTATATCATTATTTTTGTAAATATGTTTTGCCTGAAAGTGTTTGAGGCATTTTTGCTCTGCTACATTTGAGCATGTGGAGGGCAAATAAAAGTGATCTAAAATCAGAGACATTAAAAACATAAGGGATGTCAGATTCAGTGTTCAAAGACTAGTAATGAAGTACAAACAGGAAGTGTGGAGCAGACGGGAGAGGTGCTATGGTCCTGATAGATTTGCTAGCAGTGTTGACATCTGTTTGTGTAAACTGCAAATACTTGTTGGTGGAGTTGAGCTGATTGACAAGTTTAATAACTAGTACGCTTCCAGTAGAACAAAAAAAAAAAAAACAGGACAGTCTTAATTGGACTTCTGTTTATCTATTGGAATGGACTGTATATGTAGCAAAAATATATATTTGGAGATACACTTTAGCCCCACCTTAAGACCAAGAAAACAGTCTGTTTATGTGTATATGTTTTTAAGTCTAGTCAGCAGCTCTCTTTCCTCTTCTATTTATGTTATTTCTTTTGTTGTTTTGCCCTCTCTGGCACTTTTTGTTATAACAAAGTATGTCTTAATAGTTTTATTAATGTAGTTGTGATGAGAGCAATATATGAGAGTAGTAATGCAAACATTTTGATCTAGAGCTTTCAATTGTTTTGAAAGGGAGGAAATTAATGGAAACTCGAGGATTCACCTTGATCAAGATGTCTCGTTCCTCTTTTATCTGTTTTCTTAAACTGTAAAACTTTGTCTGAACTGCACTATCAGTAGATGAAGTGATTGCTGGTTCTTCAGTGCTATGTCTCAAACTTGTGCTTACCCCATAACTTCCCTATGACGTTAATATAAAATCTATTTATCTTTTAGAGCCCAACCGATATATAGTTTTGACAATATTATTGGCCAATATGAGGCTGTCGCTGATTTATCGTTATAGGCCAATATGCCTACGATATGAACATTTTATTTCAGAACATATAATGCAGATAAAATGCTTGAAATGGTGTAATTACTTAGTTTGTCCAGCAGAGATTGGTAACAGCTGCATTGCTTGCTACTGGCGACCTGGATGAAACGCTTTAACGCTTAAGTCTATGGAAAACCACTGAAGTTTTGAATGGACATATCTGCGTAATGGCATGGCGAATCCGCACCAAATTCAGAGGACCCTTCAGCTTGAGAAACCCTCTTGAACACAAATCGAGTGTACGTCTAGAGGCCCTCTTTCTAATTAGAACATACACATTACATTCAAAGGGCATTAAAGTGCGCAAGACGTAAATTTATATTGTATTTATTTACAGTGATAGGGGAGAGCATAAATCCACATGGGCTTTAGAATTATAGATATTCTTTAATCCACAGTATGAAAAATTATTTTACACTTGTAGTAAAATTTATTTTTATTTTTAATTTTTGTCTAGTACAACCATGTCGCTTTGTTTCATAATTACAGTGTATACATTTTTCTTAATTTACCCTCAAAAAATGTGAAGTGAAATGTGACAACATGCCCATTTTACCATCAGTTCAAGCCTGAAAGGGAAACAAAATCACTTGACAGACACAGTGATGAAGCTCCTATGTGTTTGCAGTACACAAGCCATAAACAGTTACTGTGTGACCATCTCTCTCTCTCTCTCTCTCTCTCTCTCTCTCTCTCTTTCTCTCTCTCTCTCTCTATCACACACACACACACACACACACACAATGTGCAAAACTCAAATACTTAAACTAACAGGGATGTAACGGTATGAAAATTTCTTATCACGGTATTGTTAAAATGTGCTGGAGATGTTAAAAAAGTACCCACACATAAATCACTTAACCAAGTTTTATATTTAAAAATCAACAAACAACAAATAAAATGACTTTTTGTTTGCATATTCACTAAAACAATAAAATTACCTTTAATGTCCAGATTTTAAATGACAACTTGACTGACAACAGTTTAATAGCATGTTGAGATATCGAATGTAAATGTTCAAATAAAGCTTTGAAAAAGTTTAATAAAAAGGTAAACCTCATATTTCAGCCTTTAAATAAGGATATAAGTCAAAATTAAAATCGCTTAATAAATGATTATATGTATTTTTTCTGCTTCATAAATAATTCTAGATAACTTATCTGAATTTTTTAAATGTGTAGAATCCACAAAAGCTAGTTTTTCATCACAGGGCATGACAGAAACTGAACACACAGGCTGAATGTATATGTAAATCTTGGGAAATCCTCTCTCTGGCAGCAGGTGGCGCTTATGGAAAAGATGAATTACAGCTGTTTCCTGAGCCTCTGTCGACAAAACAACATTGCAATTAAGAACACTTCCTTTAGTTCAGTGGTTCTCAATCACAGTCCTCGTGACTCCCAGCTCTGCACATTGTGTGTGTCTCTTTGTTAACACACTTGATTCAGATAATCAGCTCATTAGAAGTGAGCTCCGTGCATGAACTTTGTTCCCATTGGCATGGTCTCTACACAGTGTTCATTGCTCCCCACTCCCTGAGCAGGGGAAATCTGTTGAAGTTTACCTCACTTCAGAACATTCATTCACAGATTTGCACTGTGCAATGCCTTCACACAGACAAGTGTGATATCATATACCTCTGTTAATATATAAAATTTAAATTCACATCTCACACACTTCAATGCACTTTGAATGGAACATATATGTTCAATCTTTTGAAACCTCCCAGCTTTTCTGCCCTGTTTTCACTGTTTTCTAACTAAATTCTCTGCATGTTGTGCACACGTGAGACTTTTGCTGAAAATTGTGCTTTATGCTGGACAGTATTTATTTATCGTGAGTTGTTCAAATCGTGGTAATCGAATATGATTTTAATGATAATTAAAAGATGTAATGGTAATACTAACCATGGGGAATTTTATTATGATTTCAAACCGAGATGATAAATAGAGACTGTAACGATTCAAACAAATCTCCATATTCATCGGGAAGAAGGAGGCGGGAACCAGCGCACAATCAAAACATAATTTTAATAATCAGAAATAAACACAAAACGGCGCGTCAGCGCCTCACGGCGACAGACGCGCACAAATAAAAGCCAAAACATAAAATAATATCCCAGGCCTGGTCCTCTCTCGTCCTTCACGGTCGTCACTCCAGTTTTATATCCTTCCATCTCCTACGTGGGACTCGATACTAGCGGTGGGGCTCAGGTGTAGCTCATCTCCAATCACTACACCTGGCCTCACTCCTCGCTCCCACGCCTCTCGGCCCCGCCCCACTCGCCACAGAGACTTTAGTCTTTGCAACTTTACAGATCTTCTTCATGCACCAAGAGCTTGTAACACTCCAAAGAGAAAGGAAAAATTGAAATCACATCATATGACCACTTTAAACAAAGGAACTAATGTGTACAAAAAATATTATAATGATTGCTTTTACATTATTAGTAATAGAAAGGCACACATTATAATATTTTCTTGTTTGCCGTCAGCATGCAAATATCCATTTATATATTTTAAACAAATATTTGAATGGCTATTAAACATTTAATTTCACAAACCTTGCAAACTTAGTCAAATCCAGCTGTGCATTTTTATCCAGCACGATCCCATGTTTAGAATAGCACTGAGCATCTGATATTTAAAACTGGTTAGTGTATTCTACTAGTTATTAAAGCATTAAAAAATGATCTGAACTGATAAATAGCAGATTGGAGATTAAAATAATAACTGATTTGTCTCATTTTATATAAAAAATAAAAACTGAGATGAAAACTTATTAAGTCAGAATTGTGATTTTATATGGTAAAATAAATTTTAAGCTGTATCTTCAAAAGATTTTTTAATTTTGGTGCACTTTTTTGTATATAATGTTGATATGGTAGCTATCTATCTATCTATCTACAGTATCTATCTATCTATCTACAGTATCTATCTATATCTATCTATTTATTTAACACATACTGATAAAAAAAAGTCGCTTTGGATAAAAGCGTCTGCTAAATGCATTTGATTTGATGCGCTGTGATTTTTTTTGGGGAGGTGCACAACCTATTGTGTAGTTTTGATGCAGAATTAAAAATCAGCCTTTACTCAAAATCTGTAGTTCATCTCTCAAAAGTATTCATGTCAATGAACATATCAGTGCCATCAGAATGTAAAGTCCTTGATAGTCAAGATAGTCAACATTCTTAGTCATGTTGTCAATATAATACTGCACACCGGATGTAAACTATGGGAACCGTTTGGATGACAGTTACTGTACTGAAATGCAGAAGACTGCACTTCTTCTGTATGCCATATATCCATTTATTTACAACAAGTGGTTTTGAGAATTTCATTTCTGATCTGAGAAATGCACCAAAGCCACTGAGAACGACTGTAAGTATAGGTTTTTATTCATATTTTACATACTGCACTGGAATTATAGTATCAAGTCTAAACTTGAAATCACACTAACGTTGACCTTTAAAGTACTCAAAGACCTTAAGGAGTGAGCTATTCATTCCTCTGACACACTATGGAAATCTAAATTAGCTCCGGTGTTATTATAAAGAAAGTGAAAAAGCATGTCATCCAGGCCATTGAGATGGGAGTGAGACAATCTGTGCCAGACAGACAATGTAATATGCTAGTGTCTAGCTGTGTCTAGCTTGCTTTAAAACAAGGTTGTAATTATATAGCTTTTGTCAGATAGAGATGTGTGTGCATGTTTCTTCAATGTCTTTTTCAACAATGGGCGATTATAGATCTTGTTTCAACATGTATCAGTTTTACAGCTATGGAGAGCTAGTCATATGCCCCTTCCCTAAACAGCAAACATATTTACTTTTCATGGAATACACACCCTTGCTTTTCAACTTTTGGATGATCTTCTGCCTCTTTTTCACTCCCATCTGCTTCTGCTATTAGTGGTGAATGGAGGCAGAAGTGGCTCCCCTGTGTAAGTCTGGGCAGCCGTGTTTCACTGTGTGGATGTGCACGTGAAGAGCGGCATATGTTTGCTCTGTTTTCAGTAAACAGTAAATCAGATGATGCTTTAGATCTCAGAAAAAAGAAAGAAATTTAATTTATGGATTATGAAGCAGTGTTGTTTTTTAATAATATATTTTACGTATGTAGCTATTTGCAAGCAAGATAAAAAATAAATAAATATATAAATTTCCTGTGAAATGTTGTCTTTTTTTTTCTTTGGCATGACAAAACTTTCCAACAATGCTCTGGCATCTGTGGCATTTTATCATCTATCCTCCTCTTCCCTTGTGACAACACAGGATTTTTTTTAAGACTTTGTCAATGGGAGAGAGAAAAACACAGTATAATACATGATGTGTTCGAAAATCCTCTTTTAAAAATAAGGTTTGACAAAAGCTTCTAAAGCATACTGCTGTATGACAAAGGGGCTTGAAGACTTATTTGATTTGAGCCCTGTCGTTTTAGATTCATATGCAAGCTGGGTATGGCACGCAGGTTTGAACACGCTCTGTTAGGGATAGAATTAGATCTCCAGATTATAGCTCAGGTCAGAACTTGTCTTAAAATCATTGGAGTGCTAGTCCACGTCTATGATACCCATTTTGCGACCGTCACTGTAATTGTAGTTTTTCTTTTCACTGTTACTCTGATATTACAAATGAAAGCTGATTTCAAAAGAGGTGTTACTTGTAGCAGTCTATAACTATTGACCATTGCAGTTATAAACAGCAACCCTCTTTGTAGATTCCTCTAGCGGTGAGACGAGTAGGGCTGTCAACTTTAGTGGTTTAGTCGACTAATCGGTCGATGCCGTCTTGGTCGACTGACGTTCTCATTGGTCGACCAGTTGCATAATTTCTTTTTTATTATTATTTTTTTTTTCACCAATAAAGAAATTTTAATTGATTTACTCCTTGATATTTATTCCTTTATTAGCAGTTATATATTACTGTATTCTAAATATAATTAGCCTATGTCTTATCCCAAACTTTAAATGCTTTAATTTAGGCTATTTTATAACAGCGCCACAGATTAGCGCACCACATGAACACTCGGGAACCGCACCTGTGGCTGGCTGCACTGCTGCTTCACAGAATATACCGTATTTTCCGGACTATAAGTCACACTTTTTTTCATAGTTTGGCTGGTCCTGCGACTTATAGTCAGGTGCGACTTATTTATCCAAATTAATTTGACATGAACCAAGAGACATGAACCAAGAGAAAACAATACCGTCTAGAGGGCGCTTCATGCTGCTCAGTGCTCCTGTAGTCTACACTGAAGACATAGATCACCCTCTCGTGGCTGTAGACGGAAATGTTTTCTCCTGGTTCTTGGTTCTAAATAAATGCGACTTATAGTCCAGTGCGACTTATATATGTTTTTTTTCCTCATCATGGCGTATTTTTGGACTGATGCGACTTATACCCAGGTGCGACTTATAGTCCGAAAAATACGGTAGGTAGTTTATCTGTATTCATTCAGTTAGAATGCTACTTGTTTTGGCTTTTTGACAAAAGTTAACCCATAGCTTTGAAAGTAAAGAAGAATATACAGCCTGTATAAACGAGAGCTTTTGTCAGGATTTTTCATTATTTTGCATTGTTTTATTATTGTTTTAGCAGTTATATTTTTTGTAATGTGTGGTGTGGTCAGGTGCACGATTGTGACTCACTTTGCAGTTAAAAAATCACTTAATTTTCAAAGAATTGTATTATTTTTATAGTTTTATGTATTATTGGTGTTTTTTCATTGTTGTTTTATAAATGCTCTATGACAATTGTTTAATAAATGTTCAATCAAAATGCAAAACATTGCGTCTTTTTTGTTTGTCGATTGATCGTTGCGCAGGACAGGACTTTGGTCGACTAAGCATTTCTTTGGTTGACTACAGCCCTTGAGAGGAGGGACTCTGTGGTTCATAAGCCCAGCTGCTGTTGCATAAACTGTTCAGTGCTGATCTGCAAATATTTAGAGATAATGCTTTTATACCAAATTACATTCAGTGCACCTGGAGATGTTGACGTAGTTGAGTTTTAAACAAGTAGAGATTAGGTTGTAAATATTGTGCCTTCTCAGACATTTTACTGCCAATTTCTCTTTCTCTTGGGAAACTGTTTTGGAAATTTGATAAAGAGCTTTAGCTGTTCAGTCAGTCATGTGGACACAAATATTCAACAATTCACAGAAAGACAGGCATTGTTCATGTATGATTTCAGTAAAATGTTTTTTAGACTCAAACGCTGCATTGATGCGTATTAATGTCAAACGTTCTCATGTTGAATTCAGTAAGCAAACTTTATTTGTTTGATACATCCCAGATTAGGTGTTGGAGTAATGGCTTTGATTTAAAAGCCTCCCCTGCTATCTGAGAACCTTACTGTCTCTCTGTCGGTGTGTGTGTGAGAGAGATGTCTTTATCCTCCTTATCAGGAGCACACTTGCGTGTGTACTGTTTTGAATCTGGTCCACCACAGAAGGTGCACACAATACAGCAACCATGCATCACTGAACTGATTTCACCATTTTAGCACTCTTTTGTGATGAATCCTATAGCTGTCCAATCTGACTCAGAAACATTATCTGACATAGTGTGCCATTTGCATGCAATTTAAGTAAGATACAGGGTTCTTCCTTGGTGAGATAGGCCTAAGTGTTTTTATAACAGAAAGTAACCGATATGGCTGATTCTCAATTATTGTTTTATTTTTATTATCTGAAAATAATAATAAAACCAATAATATTAATTCTACAGCAGTTAATTTTAATATTATTAATAATAATTAGTATATACTGTCTCTGGAATACTCCTTTTTGATTATTAATTTAAACAGCTTTTATGTAAAAACGTTGTTGTTTTTTAAACATTTCTTATTTTTATCAATGTTCAAAAAAATTGTACTGGTTAATATTTTTTTGTGGAAACTGTGATGCATTTGTTTCAACATAAATAATAAGTAAAAAAAAAATAATAATAGTATTTTTTTAACAGTTTAAAAAAAAAATTAAATTACTGTCACTTTTAATAAATTGAATGTGTCCTTTCTGAAAAATTAAGCCTATTTTTTATTACTATTATTAATATAATATTAAAGCTGCAGTAGGTAACTTTTGACGCTCTAGCGGTTAATAAACAGAACTTCTTGCGTCTTGCGGAAGAACATCGTAGCCGGAACTACTTCTCTCTGTTTATGTCTATGAAGAATCACAAAGGTACTGGGATACTCCGCCGCGGTACCCCCGAGGCAATCTAAAATAGTCCGAATATAAACACTTATCATAGGTGCACCCTAGTGATTCAGGACAAGCTAAAAACACGGTTTGGAAAATGGATTCATGGTGTACTCGCTTATTATATACATTTTTCTAGATTTTGAATACAAACAAAGTGACGGACCTCAGCTCTGATTGGTTGTTTCTTAACGGGAGCGATGTATTTCTGAAAATAGGACCACTGGGAGGAGCCCAGGAGTCTCATATTCTACTGTCAGGACATTATGACAGGTTTAACAAATATGTAAAAAAATATATTTTTACAAAAGTTACCTACTGCAGCTTTAAATAAAATGTTGAGCCCAAACTTTTGAACAGAAGTGAATATTAAATGACCAATACTAAACTGAGCATGAAAGTGTGAATATCTGTTAAAATACTCCTCAAACCAAACATTGGCTTATCTGTAACTTACACCTCTGTGGATTTCCCCTTGGAAAAGCTCCTCAAAATGATTGAGGGACATACTGAGTGTGTTGTCATTTTCAGAGTACAACTCTAACAGAGTTTAAAAAGAGATCAGCAGGGCAGTATGCTTATTTTCTGGCATTATCTTAGTAAACATTTGACCCCCATTTACATTTTGTCCCTCACCCACCCCCACATGACCCACTTGACCTTAGCTGGTTAATTGGTAGAGGTCAAAGGTCATTCTTTTCTCAGACCACAGGAATAGGAATAAAAGAATTCCAGGGAAGAACCATTGAGGGAGATCTGAAGGAGGTGCCTTCTGGTTCATTCCATTCCAAAGAGTTGTAGCCTAAAAACATGTTTAAGAAGAGATTCTCTCTGGATATTTTTTTCTGATTTCTCATCCCTTGGACCTTGAACTCATGAAATCCAACAGCGACTGTGGAAAAGGAATGCAGTGAAATGTGTTATTCTTACGGTTATTGCTGAATGGTGCCTGGAGAAAAAGAGCTTTCTGTTTCTGTGCAACTTTATAGGAACTGTGAGCAAAATGAATCTGTCACAATACAGAACCATTTCAATGAAAAAGTGAAAGCTAAAAAGTCATTCAAAATGCTCACAGCACTTAATACTTAGTTTTGTAATCTGCAGTCTCAATGTGTGCGTGGCTGTGAGAGTGAAATGGGTGGTACAATGGGACAGAGAGGAAAAGTTAATAATGTTTAATAAAGGGATTGCACCTTCACCTCAGTAATCAATGCCTGGATGATTCGCTTTTCCTTGTACCTCCACTGTGTATCTCTTCATTAGGCTAACACTTTGAGCTGCTGCAAGCTGATACAGACTCTATTATGCACCCCAGCTTAAAACAATAACAATGTAAAAGATTTTCATATAGATGAGCTTGCGGGTTTGAAATATTTCCGATAAAATTAGTGTAAATGGCAGAAACATTCCACTGTGAGCTTGTGCGTGATTATGATCATGTGTTTGTATATGTGTGTTTGATTGGGCATTACTTGTGGTCTGCTGCCACTTTATTCTGTCTGCTCCAAGCATACATTTGCCCTCAGGCCAGCTTTCACTGGAATCTGCTCCTTCCCTTTGTGGATGAACTGTTGCACTGCTCAATGTTCTCCACCGGGTGGCCCTGTTCATCTGTCCATAGACTCAGAGAGCATAACTTGTCTGAATCTGATCTTTCTTTAGATCTAAACTCTTGTCCTCTAGAGTCTAGACACCCAAAAACATTTGTCAACACCGCCATTAAAACCTGTTACCAAAAAAAACTTTTCTTTTTTCTTTTCCACACTTACTAGTAGCAACTATTGTTGGGTCATGTTTGATGCATTACCATTCACTAGTCTAGGGTCAGCATATTTTTCTAAATAAATGAATACTTTTAAGCAAGGATGCAATAAGCTGATTAAAAACGACTGTAATATTAAGATATATTAAGCTTAGATTATAATATGAAATGTTTCTTGGATCGTGTGACACTGGAGACAAGAGTAATGACTGCTGAAAATTCAGGAATAAATTACAATGAAAAATATAGATTAAAATCGAAAACAATAATTTTCACTTGTAATTATATTTCACCGTATTAGCTACTATTTTAACTGTATTTTAAGAGACTTCTTTCAAAAAAAAATTTTTTTTTCAACCCTTAAACTTTTGAACTGTAGTCAAAAACCTTTGAACTTGTTTTGTGCATAGTAGTGTGAATTATTGTATTATGCTAACGTTTTTCTTTTGTGTGTGTGTGTGTGTGTGGAGACTTATATAATTTGGGGAAAAATGTGTTACCAAAGGATAGCCAAATATGACAAAATCTCTCTTTAAAAAATAGTTTTTTATTGTAAAAATGCATAGGTTCATGATAGGAGTAGGGGTAGTATTAGGATTAGAATTAGCTATTGGACTTAATTATTTAATTTCAGATAAAACAATGAATAGTTTTTGGCATGTTGTTGAATGCATCAAGACATCATTTTTTTCATTCATTTTGTGGAAGTACAGTAATTGTGAATTCGCACATTTAGGTTTTTGTCCTGCTATGACATGCTAAATCAAAAACGAATTTAAACAGCATTTTGTATACACTTTTCCAAAAACATTGATATACATTTAATCTAAAATCTTAAGGGTAGTTTACACATAACATGCAGGATATTATTAGTCATGACATCTACCTTTAAGAAGGTGCACTGAGTGCTCACAGCTCATCTTTTCCTTTGTTTTCCAGGACTCTTTGTGCTTGTCTTTTTCAGTAGCATAATGGTGCTGAATCGAGCAGGTGTGCTTGTCAGAATAGTTTTTAGTCTGCTTTTCTGCAGGTCGTCATGAGATAATCTGCCAAAAGAGGAATCTTTTTATAAGGCCTTTTATTTGTCAGGGATTTGGATTGTTTCTATTGTGATTCAAAGATGCTTTGATCTTAAATATTGAGGTCTGCCTTGATTTGATGAAATCTACCCAGTTCTATCCTACTAGCATTACAGTATATAGCTATCATTGTTTGTATGCTTACTTTGTTTCAGCAGTATTCAGAGTAAATATTCAGCCCGCTGCTTGCTTCAGATAATGCAGCTTTGTGTTTAATGTCACACTTCAGTGTTGTGGTTTTTATTATGCATGAACTGTTAAGGGCCTTGTTCCTGTATTACTGACACCTGATCAATACATTGTCATGTCAGTTGTTTTGATGTGATGGAAAGTGAACTTTTGACAGTATATGACTGTGCTGACCTTAAGAAAAATGGCAAGCTTGTCTGTTTATAAACTAACAAGCTATGAAACTGTTTCTGTTTCATATGTGAACATAAATAAGTATGCACACATTTCCTGTGTGGCTTTCACTAGTGTAGTTCACTATATACGCTGTGCTTGAGTTGCTTTGGATGTTTTCAGAATCACTTCTCTCATATTGAAGACCTGTCTTCCAAAAGCCTCACGCAAGCTCACAAAACTAAAGCACAATTATAGAAAAATAGTTGTACTTCTCATAGCAATCTCATTTTGCAATAATTTTTTTTACATAGACTGTAAAATAATGGTTGTGTCTTTTTTTGAATTTATTTGGAAAGGCTGCATTTATTTATTTAAAAATACATGTAAAACGCCAATATTGCAAAGTGAAATAACGGCTTGCCATATGAATGTTTGCCTATTTTAAAATGTAGTTTAGTGTTTTGATGGCAAAGCTGAATATTCAGATTATTATTCATATTAGTTTTCAGTGTCACATGATTCCTCAGAAGTTATTCTAATATGCTGCTTTGGTGCTCAAGAAACATTTCTCTCTATTTTTCCACAATCTGACAAATACAGCTGGTCTACTTGAGGTCTTTATGAGCTTGTTTTAAGAGTGAGAAAATAGCGTCATCTAGTGTTTGTACCAAAAATATCCATGGGCCTTTTATAGCACAAAAAGAAAGCACTCAGGTTGTCTGACTCAGCAGTGTATATTAATAGTGTATATTAAGTAATTAATAGTGTAAATTAAGTAAAATGTATATATATATATATATATATATATATATATATATATATATATATATATATATATATATATTTATATATTTATATATATATAAACATGAATGTACTTTTGATAAATGTTTCATCATGTCATGTTCACTTACAGTAGCGTAATAAAAGCTATTGTATTTACCACTAGATGTCAGTATGTCATGCAAATATTAATTGTAAAAATATGAAGAGGATAATGGACTGTCAGGATTAATGACTTCACTGTTCCCCTGATGATGATGAAGATGAAGATGTATGGTGAAACTTAATATAAATAAACTGTAAGGATGCTCTTGTGCTTAGATTTCATTCATGACTGAAAGTGGTTTTTACAAAAATAAATTACCTGTTACTTTTGATAAATTGTGTGTATTCTTGCTGAATAAAAGTATTTATATTATATTAACAAATAGTATTAAGCAAACTGTTTTTAACAGATAATAATAATATGATTTTTTTTTTTTAATCAGAATGAATTCTGAATGATCATATAACACTGAAGACTGGAGAAATGGCTGCTGGAAATCAGTTTTGCCATTAAATAAATAAATGACATTTTAAAATAGAAAGTAGTTCTTTTAAATTGCAGTAGTATTTAAAAATATCATTGTTTTCACTGTGTTTTTGATTAAATAAATGTAGACTTGGTGAACACACACACACACAAAACATCTTTTTATTCCAATTTTTTTTTTATCTCCAAAATCAGTTCTGTGTGCTTGTAAATAAATAGTGTTTTGTGTTTTCAGGCGTGTCATGGTTGTGGGACTGGACCGAAGTGTGACTGCAGTGGGGTGAAAGGACAGAAGGTGAGGGTTTATCCTCAAACAAACAGCCTCATACTATACATAAGCTGCGTTCCAGTCGACAGGGTCCCGGCACAGTGTTCATTGCTCTGTTAAAATTCACTTCACCCCAAAAATACCTTCATTCTGAACAACATCATCAAACACAGATGAAACTTGAGTTGCACTTATTAGAGGAGTTTGAGGAATGATAACAGAGTACACTTCTTTAGATAAGTATAATATAAATTGCTACACTTTAATATGCATAGGTATGTATTGATGAATTGATGTTCCATTATTCCCTCTTTTCTGTGCCTTTCAAACGGAACATGTTTGCTCCCTTCAGACAGGAATAGCCTGTGAAATCCACTTTGTAGGGCACTTACGGTCGAATGGAACGCACCTGTAGACTGATGTCTGTAGGCTAATATGTATGTATTTAATGCATCCGTTGTGTGCCTATTCTAGCCCTTTCACTAGGCCAAACCATATTCATTTAAAGTTCAAAAGAATTGAACATGAGCTCAACAAAAGCCTGACTCTTTTCATTTTTACCTGTGCTTCCAGAAGTGCTGCACTGGGTAATGTATCACTGTAGGCTTAGATGTCTGTGATTTAGAAATCTCATGTGAGACGCTTGTCTAATAGGATCACATGAAGTGTTTACATTACTTCCATTACAGAATGATGTGATCTTCTGTGTACATCCATAATGATAATGGCTCTCTATGATGCTGTCTCTCCTTTGGTCTCTTTTATGTCTTTCTTTAAACATTTTCCTAACTATACTGACAGGGTGAGCGAGGGTTTCCAGGTTTAACGGGCCAGCTAGGTGTTCCAGGTTTCCAGGGACCAGAGGGGCCTATTGGACCTCGTGGAGAGAAGGTCAGTGGTCAGGACATTAGTCCTCTGTGATATTCATATACTTGTATATATATAATTACTGATCGACCCGAATCTGTTATTGATCAGCTCTACTATTGCTTCGATTAAAACTGGACTTTGTTTCTCTCGCAGGGTGATGATGGACCTACCGGGCCGAGTGGGCCTAAAGGAATAAGAGTGAGAGTTTCTCTCTAACAGCTTCTGGCTCATGATGGATCCACAGTTATCGACAAATGCTGACCGTTTCTGTTTTTGCAGGGACCTTCTGGATTACCAGGCTTCCCAGGAACACCAGGAATCCCAGTGAGTGGATCAATATGAGAACACATGTTTAGAGGACATTTCTTAAGCTGATTAAATAATTATGGCTGCAAGAACTGACTGATAAATTCCACATTGAATATTGTTGAAAATAAAGTTCACTGTCAGTATAATATGTGCACCTTGGCTTGGATCATATCATCAGACATAATTAGCAGAAAACTCATTGCTCATTGACAGAAGATAGAATAACATGTTGTTCATTAGTAATTGTAATAGTTATATGTATGTGCTGTTTTTTACTGACAGGGTATCCCAGGACAGGATGGCCCCCCAGGACCCAAAGGAATTTCAGGCTGTAATGGAACCAAGGTATGAAACTAAAAACAAGTGTCTGTTCACAAGTTAAACTTTCAAAAGAGCGAACAAACAACAACTTTTTTTCTTTACAAGGGTGAAAGAGGATTCCCAGGAAATCCAGGTCTTCCAGGTTTAGTGGGTTCACCAGTAAGTGCTGCTTTATGTCACATTTCAAAGTTGCAAGCATACTGTGCAAGCACTCACAGAGGTCATTATTCTCAAATAATTCATACTTTCTTGTCTCCACAGGGTCCACCGGGTTCTATAGGACCAAAGGCAATTATTTCATTCCATAATGCACCTGCTTATGTTCTACATTGCAGTGGCACACTTCCTTCACTACATATTAGGATACCAGTGAAATTATGTTTCTAAATACCTTTTCTTTTCTCCTGTAGGGGGAGCCTGGGGACATCATAGAAATTAGTCGCCTTTCAGAAAACGGGGATCCTGGCATTGGGGGTTTACCTGGCTCCAGGGTGAGCATTTCTAAATCAATCAGCAACAGAACAAGATTTTTCCTAATAACAGGGAAACCGAGAATGTTTGGGGTAAAATGAAAAAATAATTTTGAAATCAAAGCATAATTTGACCCAAACTGGGGATATGCTCATAGTGGATTTCACTTTTCCTTCAGCACACAGTACACAACCAGACTTATTTTTCAGATAAATCATAACCCCCTTTTCAGATTAAGCTGTTCTCAGATTCTTGGAGGTGTGACGTCACACTGCTAGGCCCCTCCCACGATTGTTGATTGACACTGGTGTCTTACCTTAAACCCGCCCTGAGTGCAGAATCTTTGCATATTGCCTTTCCTAATAATGTGCTAGTTAGCAAGTTCCATGGCTAAAATTTACCTCTCAGAGAACTTTTTCGTCACCCCATGGAAGAGAGGGGCAGGGTGAGCAGAGCTCATTAGCATTTAAAGGGACATGCACTCAAATGGCTTACTGGGAAAAGAGCTGTTTTTTAAAAAGTGTTGTTTACACTACCATTGAAAATTTGTAACCAAAGTATTTTACAGCCTTTTCATTAAGACCCTAAAGAATCATATCAACTTGTGGAAAATTTGCATCCGATAACACCTTTAAAGTTAAAAGGGTTTCTTAATAGTTGGTCATAATTGCAATTTTATGTCTCAAAGTTGCAGCATAATTGCAACTTTATGTCTCAAACCATTTCCGCATTTTATACTGTACCAGCAAACTAACACAAACTATATGTGTTTCTTGAAGTGCCGATAAATATGAAATAACTCTAGTTAATAACATTTTGGTCACAATATATAGGGTGATCCTGGACCCCCGGGTCTTCCAGGCCCTGTTGGTCCTCCTGGTCCACGAGGGTACGAGGTAAGACACTGATTGCACTTTTTTGTTAATTTGAACGTCTGTAAGCTTTTATGAATTAAACGCCACCATGCATATTTCAGATAAAGGTCTGAATCTGGCTCATACGGTTTCTAATTTAAAATAATACTATCATTTATTTTCTTTGTAAATTCTATTGTTCTGTTTTTTTTTCAGGGGCGTCTAGGCCCTCCTGGTCCACCAGGGCCAAAGGTAAGATTGAATGCTGCCATTGGACAGTGTCAAGTTTTACTTATCTCACTTTTTCTAAGTGCTAATGCGTCTCTTTACCTTGAAGGGAAACATGGGATTGAACTTCCAAGGACCCAAAGGAGAGAAGGTATGCAAATGGTCCTGTGACAAGAACAACATGTTCATCAGGTTTATGAACAGTTGGGTTTTTAATGTGTGTATTTTTTGTGTGTGAAGGGTGACCGTGGATTACAAGGACCTCCTGGGCCACCAGGGCAGGTGGGCGAAGTGTCAGGCTCACCTGATACAGTCATTCAACAAGGAGAAAAGGTAACAGCATTTACTTGCTTCAAACCTTTTAGAACCAGATTTATTCAACTTTACGACTTTAAAGGCGATTTTCTCAGGATTTCGATGTTCGAGTCCAGATTTTCAAATTGTTATATTTCGGCCAAATATGGTCCTATCCTAACAAAATCCTATTCTTACATCAATGGAAAGATTATTTATTCAGCTTTGAGATGAGGTATAAATCTCCATTTCAGAAAATTGACCCTTATGACTGGCTTTGTGGTCCAGGGTCAGCAGAGGTTGAAAACACTGTGAGCATCAGTATGTGTAGTGAATAAAAAAAAACACACCATTCATTTCATCATTCATAGACACGCAGAACGTGCAGGGT
Source organism: Carassius gibelio (assembly GCF_023724105.1). NCBI lineage: Eukaryota > Metazoa > Chordata > Actinopteri > Cypriniformes > Cyprinidae > Carassius > Carassius gibelio. Next base: position 26,263,191 of record NC_068402.1, on the reverse strand, counting down.
TCATGTATTGTCTTTTTGCTGCATTTTGTTTCAGTTCTACTGGCCTACTTTTGATCTCTTCATCCAAAATGTGTTATATCTCTGACATTCTGAATTATAGGAATTCTGTTTTTATGACTGGATTCTATGGACCAGTCTGTGTTCTCCACATCGCCTTATGTCTCATATTTTAGAGTAGTCAGTGCAATTTGGGAAAGAAATTAATTCAATCTTTATGTGGATGTGTGCAAAAATTCAAGTTTAACCTTTGTAATTGTTAACATTTTCATAAGTAACTAATTTAATTACACTTTTTTCTTAGTACTGTAATTGATTAGTTATATTTATTTTGTAATTAAATTGCATAACGCCATTACATGTAACTAGTTACTCCCCAACACTGAAGGTTAGCCACAAAAATACACATTTTCAGCGTGTCTTTAGGAAATCCTGACAGTAAGGGGTTTTATGTCAAAAAGGGGTTGTGCTGGCAGGAACAGGAGTTAATCTCACATCTAAAGTCTTATTAATTTAACATTTTATCTTAGTTTTTATTTAGTTAGTTTGTTTGTTTGTTCCTTTTACTCCCAGCCTAAATCCAGTTTTTGGTCATATTCGACTCGGTTCCTTTTTTGTCATGCACAGTGACAAACAGTAAAATGATCCTGAGTTACATTTCATGACAGCAAGTGTATCATTCTTTTGTTAATGTATGTTTTGATTAGTGTCTTGCTATGTTTGTTTTTTAATAGGGTGATCGCGGCCAACCTGGAAATCCTGGTTTTCCAGGTCCCCCTGGACCCCCTGTATGTATTTAAATTTTTGTTTCCTTTCGTTCAATTCTACATTCATTAAAAACACATTGGCATCTAGACCTCTCACAGTAGTATAGTATTGCTCTTACAGATTAAATTATATATACATATAATAATCTTTCTTGTTTTTGTTTATTTTGTAATTAACAGTTATGTCTTTGTCTGACAGGGTCCACAAGGGGGCCAAAAAGGTGAGAAAGGAGAATCTGGGGAGCCTGGAAAGAGGGTGAGTTGAAGCCTACTGAAACCCCAACTACTCAGTTATGTTTACAGAATAGAATTATTTATGACATTTATGTGGTGATATATTTATTTTATAAGGGAAAACCTGGCAAAGATGGTGAACAAGGCCTGCCTGGATATCCAGTAAGCTGTCTACAATAGATATTTAGGAAGTTGTATAACACAGCTGATATTCTTTAATACTGTTGTGACATCTCTTTTTTAGGGTGATAAAGGAGAACCAGGTCCTCCTGGTCTGTCGGGGCGAGATGGTGCCAGAGTAAGTACTGAACGTTTCTTTCAGTGTGATCGTAACATTAGATCCATAGTAAACCTTGACTAATGATGATCACAAGTACAGAGGTGCAGCTTTAATTTAACTTGAGCTGAGCATTCATAAAAAAACAGCTCACACACAGGTTATTTTGTTAATTGAATTTAATTTAAATTAGGATGTTGTAATTATTCTGTTAGTTCCCATTTTTGTCTGGCATATTTGCATGCATACTGTGAATGTACATGGATATTAACATAACATTGTATTCATTATCATACAATTTTTTTATCCAAAAAGTAGTGAGGAGGCACTGCCTCCCTCGCTTCCTCTGATATATATATTCTTTTATTAATGCTTTTAGGGTGAGAAAGGTGATCGAGGCCCTCCTGGACCCCCATCATACAGGGTATGTTGACTATTTCTCTGATTTTTTTTTTCTGACATTTTACAGATGATTGATATTTATGATTATTAATTATATTTTAGCATTTATTACTTTACTTACAAAATCTTTTCACCCAATAGGATGGGCAATTCATAGGCATAGGTGGAACAGGACCGAAAGGAGACAGGGGCGAGCCAGGATTCCCTGGCCCTAAAGGAGACAGAGGACTGCCAGGTATTTAAGGGGCTTTCGCACAGAGCTATTGGCGGAAACACCTGCTTTGGGAATGTTCGGTGGAATGGGCGATAAAAATAATAGTGATAATTGTGATATAAATTTCCCCTATAAAACGATATGAAGAATTTGATAAATGTTGGGTATAATATTTATGCGCCAAAAGCCAGACGGACTGTTTATCTGCTAGGTTTAAAGTTGAAAGGCAGCGCAGCGCGAGCTTTCTAGAGCAGATGCGTTTACTTGCTGACATGAGAACACTAAACAGTGCTGTGAGATCGAGTGTGTAGCACTTGAGTTCAGCGAAGAACACAAGTGACTCACTGATTTCAACTAGTTTAATGCCCGATGTTTAAAACAGCACTGACAAACTGCAGAAACACTGTGCGCAACAATACAGTCAGAAGGCTTTTGAGTCTACAAATAACAGTCATTTACCATGGATTTACTGTAGCAACACTTACAGTTGCATAAATGTAGTATATTCATAGCCTATTGAATTTTGAGGCCAACATGGCCTCCTAACCATCCCCATATCTGCTGATTGGCTTCATCACTCTGTCTCCTCTCCACCAATAAGCTGGTGTGTGGTGGGCGTTCATCCAGGTGGATGCTGCACACTGGTGGTGGATGAGGAGATACCCCCTGACAATATAAAGTGCTTTGAGTGCCTAGAAAAGCGTTATATAAATGAAAGGAATTATTATTATTATTATTATTATTATTATTATTATTATGTGTGCATTTATATTGAATGTTTTTATACTATTCTTTTTTTTTATATATACAAATACCTAAAAACCATATAGTTATATAACTCTGTTTAACATGATTTAAATATATGCTATTATGGAAGACCAATGGCTAAAGGGGTTATATGATGCAAGTTCAAGTTGTCCATTCTCTTTGGAGTGTTACAAACTGTTTGTGAGTAGATAAGATCCCTGAAGTTGCAAAGATTCAAGTCTCAAACCCAAAGAGATATTATTTATAAAAGTTAAGAATCGGCCATGCTCCCCTAAAACGGCTCGTTTAAACAGACCCTTACATGTCTACGTCAGATAGTTTAAAAGTTTTACAATTTTAAATACAAATTTTATGGAGTTTTCCTGAACCTGGGAGAGTAGACTACAATGCCAGCTGTTCTGACTCACAGACTGTAAGTACTTTTACATATATAAAGGACTTGAGCAGTGTAGATTAGCGCTTGTTTGTCATTTCTCTGATCACAAATGCACAAATTTATGTTTACTCAGCACAATATGCAACACAACGTGTAAAAAAGTCATTATAATCAGTAATTGTGTTCCCACTGGATGCAACAAAAGCCTTGTTTGTAATGGCTTTTATTGGTTTTGTCTCGTGGCGCCGGGACACACAGTATAGTATAGCATCACAGTATAGTAAGGGCCATAACATTTCCGTCAAACGCCACATAACGCACTGGATAGCTGGCCAATCAGAGTACATCTCGCTTTTCAGACCAATGAGCTTTTTAAAAAACTGTTTCAGAAAGGCGGGCAAGTGGAACATAATTGGAACTAACTCGAGCTTCTACTACTATCAAACGTGCATTTCTAAAAGACAGAAAAGTTATATTATTTTTTATATTATCAGGCAACACAAACCTGTTTCTTGATTTAAAACAATATCACACATTACAACATGCAGGAACTAAGAGATACATTTTTCTATTAAGACATTTATTTAGTTAAGGAAAATTACTGGTCTGGTTTCTACAATTTTCACTTCGGAACACAAATGTGGCTTTAAACTTGAAAGAAATATAGATTTGACAATTATATTGTTAATTATATTGATTATATTAATAATCATTAATATCGACTGATATGGAAAAAAATATCTTGATCCGATCATAGTGTCCATCATTCACGGGTTGCTGACATTTTGAAATGCTGCACATAAAGACATCACTGTCAGCCACTTCAGAGTTCCTGCTGCCGAATGTAATCAGAAAAACTGCCCAAGGAGAAAAAGGCTGGCCAGTTCCTCCAACTACAGAGTGCGAAGGCTGCTTTAGACACCATTCAGGGTCAAAATTAAAGTTAGTTTATACTTTTTTGCAAAAAGAATAAAACATTACTCATTCTTCTCATGCATGGCTCACTGAACAGCATGCATGTATTATCAAATGAATAAGTCCCATTTAAGAGTTTGTATTGGCCATTTGTGTCATTGTCATGAAACATAATTTGGTTTCTTCTCAGTTATTGAAGAAAGCAACTAGAAATATAATTTATCTCCTGTTTATGCATACATATTTTTTGTACAATGTTGTGTGTGTAAGTAGTCATTGCATATTTGTCTTTTGGTAGGTATTCAGGGGCCACCTGGTCCATCAGGTCCTACAGGTAAGCGGCAAGCTTTTTTTATATTAAACGTTTTTTATATTTTTTTGTCTTTCACATAGCTTTTCATAAAAATTATTTTAGAATTTTATTTGCAGTTGAGTCATGTGTGATTCATGTTAATATGTTAATGCAGCGAATTACATAAATCTGTCATTATAGGAATTGGAGGTCCAGGTCCTCCTGGTCAACCAGGTTTACCTGGAGAGAGAGGAGAAAAAGGTGATGAGGGCGAGCCTGGAATCTCCTTCCCTGGACAACCTGGGAAAACAGGTCCACCAGGTCCCCAAGGAGTCCCAGGACCTCCTGGTCCCCCAGCAATATTTAATGGCGACCAAGAATGTAATCGTGGTCCTCCTGGTCCTCCAGGCCTGCAGGGGGAGCAAGGATTTACAGGAGAAATAGGACAGAAAGGTTCACTTTTTATTTTATATTAGAAAATACAATTCTGTGCATACACACAAACCTTTGGAAGGTTTGAGGAAATGTGTGTCTAATCATTTATAATACCAACTGTCTTAGGTCAAAAAGGAGAGACATGTGTCAATTGTTTCAGTAATGGAAACCCTGTTCCAGGACCCCCAGGGTTTCCAGGTCCTCCGGGAAATCCAGGTAAGATTAAAGTCAATTTGGGGTGTGTTCACATTTGTCATGTTTCGTTCAATTAAACTCTGGCGCAATTGCTCTGTTAGTCTGGTTCATTTTAGTAAGTGTGAACACTGCCATTCGAACCCTGATGTACACCAAACAGGCAGATCTAGACCGTTAAAAAGATGGGTCTCAGTCTGCTTCCAAGTGAATTCTGGTGTAGTTTGAATGAAATATAACGCAATATGGACCAAAAACTTACTAAATGAATTAATATAAAACGAAATGAACCAAATACAGGATGTAATGACAAGATTCAACGCTTTGCAGTGTTTAATGGACAGAGGGCAAATGTGGAGCAACAAGACAGAAAAGTGTCTTTTATGAGCCCCTCGTGAGTTCCTAGGTGATAAAAATAAAATGTTGTGTACACGCAACAATGAGCGTGCTTTGTCCAGCAGATGGCATTAAGTGTAATCATCACTGTGCAGACTGATCAGTGTATGACATCAAAGTACCATTCATCATTCGGTCTGCGCAGTGGCACTTTAAGTCAATTACATCTATTGTTTGGGTTGTTCAGTAAGTTCCGTAACGAAATAGAGTTTAACCCGAAAAATCAGGTTGTGAAAGTAGGGGTGCTCCGATCACGATCGGCCGATCGTTAATGCGCATCTCGTCAGTAAAGCCGGTTTTCTAATCAGCGGTTAATTCCATCAGGTGCGTGATTTCACATAGAGCAGCGGTTACTACACAGAGCCGTTGTTAATAGAGAAGATGCACCAAAAAACGCTGAAAATGAAGTGGATTTGCGCATTTTCTCTATTAACAACGGCTGAGTGTAGTAACAGCTGCTCTATGTGAAATCACGCACCTGATGGAATTAACCCCGATTAGAAAACCGACTTTACTGACGAGATGCGCATAACGATTGGCCGATCGTGATCGGAGCACCCCTATGTGAAAGTATCTAGCTATACCTAGTCTCGGTATCTTTAGGTTCACTGTCAGAAATGCCAGTGTGAATGCTAAGCGGACTTGGACCAAATCTATAATTTTCTTTTCTGGTCCGGACCAAACAAACCAAGACAGCCGAACTACAAGTGTGAATGCACCTTTAAAATAAGTATCTTCACAGTACGTTTTGTCCATGTACTCCAGGACTAAAATCTCTCAACAAACAGCTGTTTTATATAAAGCCCAGATGTTTTTCAAGCTGCACATTAAACAAATTTTTATTTCAGGTGCACCTGGATTGCCTGGAACGAAAGGAGACAGAGGATACCCGGGAGGGCCAGGGCTAATGGGACCACCTGTGAGTGCTTCCTCACACATACTGGATAACTCACTTTTTGTTTTGTGATAGATGATTCAGAGTGATTAAGAGGCACTGAAGTACTTAACACTTCTGCACTTTAGGGAATACCAGGACCTCAGGGTCTCACTGGAGTCCCTGGAGAGAAGGGCGACCCAGGCGAGGCACCCTCTGTTCCGGGTGTGAAAGGAGAAAAGGGAGACACAGGCTTTCCTGGCCCTTCAGGTCTCCCCGGACTCGATGGAAGACCTGGTCGTGATGGAGTTCCCGGTCCCCCAGGCCTCAGAGGACCACCTGTGAGTGTTTGTACACTTTTCAATAAACATACAACTTCTGGGTCTTGTATCAATTAAGCAGGGGCGGTTTCTCCATTAGGGCGATTGGGTGATGCACCACCAAAGCGCGAAAGGGAGGGATTTTTTTTTTCACATTCAACAACAGTGTTTGCTAGCTTTTACTATTCTAGACTGTTTGTTCTGCCTCTAAATAGTCCAATCAGCGTTGAGTCACTTTTCGCTTAGTACCGCCCCTTTGTTGGGGAGTTTCTGTCTGACTAAGAATCACCCCGAGTGCTCTCATTGACTTCAATTCAAAGATCTTTTTTTAACTGCAGTCACTGCAATGCAGTCTCAATGAATTCTGGGAGGGCTAGCCCTAACGTGCTTCCGTCATCATGCATAACCTTAACTTGTGCACGGATTGGTGGGAACAGTGGCATCCAATAATATCTTTATCAAATATGAAAAACGGATCATGCAAACATTTGCCCCCAACCCCCGCCTTTAAGAGAATTGACAGGATCCACCACTGTGATTAAGTACATAGATATAAAATAATACACAGATATAATAAAAACCAGGCAGGCCAGGCAATAATAATTGATGATGAAAAAAATACTTCTCAGACTACTAAATTGTAATTTTTTACTTAGTCAATCCCCAGTTTTGATGTTTTTATTATTATTATTATTATTGCTCTGCTTTGAAGATGTCTATGTACACTTACTTTCTGTGTTTATTACAAGAAATAAACTAATTAAAGAACAGGTTCACAAAACAATTTGCAGTGAAATAAGCAATTTTTCTTACAGGGTTCTGCATTGATGAAAGGTTCACAAGGTCCATCTGGTGAACCTGGCTTGCCAGGACCTCCAGGAGACAGGGGTCTGCCGGGTGCCCCAGGATTTGGTCCTCAGGGACCTCCTGGAGAGAAAGGTATCCAGGGTGTTTCAGGACGACCAGGGGGCCCTGGAGCACCAGGTAAAAAGCAATACTTTTGTTTTTAAGTTCAAATTATTTTAAGGATGTCCGTCAAATCATATTAATTACACATGCTATTTTGGCACTAATTAAGTTAATAAGCGTAGTTACCCATTATGTGATAACTAGAAGTGCAGCTGACTTCTTTAACTTGTAGCTTGGCATGTTTCAGTGTTTCATCTCAATGTTTGTCTGAATGGGTAGGTCAGAAAGGTGAACCTGGGTTGGCAGTGTCAGATAAAGGTGAACGTGGGCCCCCAGGACGCGATGGAGAACCAGGTTTGCCAGGAAGTCCAGGTAAAGAAAAAACAACCGACTACAGTTGTCAGCATACATTTCGTTGTCTTAAATGTATATGGAGCAGGTGGGGATTTCAGAGTTCAACAGAGACTGCTTGTGTATCTGTACAGGTAATCCAGGCCTACCGGGACAGCCTGGGTTCCCTGGCTTACCTGGATCCAAAGGAGATCCTGGTCTTCCTGGTATCGGTTTGCCAGGACTCCCTGGTCCTAAAGGTAAAGTGTTTTTCTGCAATTGAAACACTACTAGACTCATGTAGATTGTCTGCTGCTGAGTGTTTTACAATTCACTAAAAATAGTTTAAAGCATAAATTAGCATTATTCATTGAAAAAAGTCAGATTTGGCCAAATACGTGCCACTTAATTTCTCTAGAAGTGTGTATTGTGCCACAGAGTCATTTTTATAACTTGGGCAGTGAGAAAAAGTTTTGTACATATGTCTAACAGTGTTATCCATATTCTTCAGGTTTTGCTGGTATTGCTGGTTCCCCTGGTGGACCTGGTATTCCTGGACGGCCAGGTCTGGACGGACTGCCTGGTCAGCCTGGATTACCTGGACCCAAAGTATAAAACATTTAATCTAAACAATGCAATATGATTTTTATAAACTTCACCTATACATGAGTATTTTACCATCAGGTGGTAACCGAATATTTGAATCATCAGTTTCTGAATCATTCCACTGAACATTAACAGAATACTATATAAACCTTCATTTAAGAATGCACCGAATGTTCAACAACCAAGATTGTAGTGATTAAGCGGAAAGACCAAATAATATGTACCGAACAATGACGTGATGCGATCAGATAGAGGCAGGCACTAATGTTTTTATGTAAATGAATGTATTTAAAATTGTCAGATAAAGACGTTAAAAAAAAACTAGCACAAAATGCTGACAGCGAGAGACTGCTTAGTGCTGCATCTCATGTCTTCGATGAGAAAAGGAAGGGGTAGTTATTGCTGGTTACTGTACTGTTACTGATGATTGAAATCACGAAGTGGCCTTAAACAATTATTAAATAAACTGCAGAATTATGTTTTCTATATGCACAGATTGCATGTTTTGCGGGGTCAGGGTTCAAATTCCAAAGCGCGAGGAAAATCTGCGCTGAAAAAAATTAAAAAATTAAAAATCTTCCCAAATTCTTAATTAGAATCATTTGTAGATCAAAAAAAAAGCACTGAGATATTCCTGCTGGGTTTCTGCCAAAAGAAAAGCAGAGAAAAAAACAACTCCATCAACATTCATAAATGTTAGTATTGTACAGTAATTGTACTGTGGTTCTGTAGAATGAAATAAAAAGACAATAGTAATGATAGTGATAATTACCATACAACAGCTCTATTAATACATTTATTATATTCACACATGGTGTTAAAATTAAGGATCTGGAATATCCTAATGTTTTAAAAGAAGTCTCTTCCACTCAGCAAAGCTGTATTTATTTGTACAGTCAAAAATGAATTCCTGATTCAAGAAGGGGGTCTCAAAAATGGCCCAAAAATATTAATTTTAAGTTGAATTGTGCTTTGTTGGTATAATGTCTGCTTGGATGTTCAGTGGTATATGACTGAGCGATGAAAGGATTGCGAACTGTAATTTGCAGGAAGAAATAAAGCTGCTATGTGCATCTGTTTTATTTTTTAGGCTTAATTTTGAATTATGGGCAATATAGTGTTTACTGGTTGTATACAATAACTTAGCGTATATTATGGTTATAAATAATTGGACTGTATTAGAAATGAATAGCTTTAAGCTTAAAGTGCTCAAATGAGTGTCTTTGTCCACAAAGGGAGACCCTGGTTTTGGTCTACCTGGACCTCAAGGCCCTACAGGATCACCAGGCAGTAAAGGTACTCCTGGTCCTAAAGGTGATCCTGGTTTCCCTGGAAACCCTGGTGGACCAGGTCGTCCGGGTCTTGACGGTGCTCCTGGATCTAAAGGTTGAGATTAAATAGTAATGTTGGACTGCAAACTAATTAAATGCATCAACATTTTTCTAGCATTTTTTAATTATTATTTGCAAATGATCTTTGCATATTGATTTTGCACTTAGGTGATGCTGGTTTTCCCGGTGGTCCTGGTCCCCGTGGCCCGCCAGGGCCCCCAGCCTTTGGCCTTCAGGGCCCCCCTGGTCCCCCTGGAGCTCCTGGCTCTATGGGGTCTCCTGGTACGTCTGCTACTTTTTAGTAAAAACGTGTCCAAACATAAACGGAGAATCTCTTCCTGTGGACTATTCAAGCATTTAATGAACTGTGAGACCAGAAAGAATCTTAAATTAGAGATATTCTTGTAAAAATATTTTTTTTTTCTAATAAAACATTATTTTGAGGATTATAAACCTTATACATGTAAAACTTGCCAGTAACTTCTTGGGAGTATAAAAAGATATGCGTTCGATAAAGTGTATCTCGTAAGCATTATCATACACCGATGTTAGGACCACTGTTAGGGTTTTTAGTAAAACTACTCTTTAGTGTTTTACTACATCAAACCATTGTCCTCTTCTCTTCATCAGGAGTCCCTGGTGCCAATGGAGAGAAAGGAGACCGTGGCCCCCCAGGTTCAAGTTTTCCAGGGTTGCAAGGTAACAGAGGAAGCCCAGGATTTCCTGGGCCTCCTGGTCAAGCTGGTCCACCTGGGGGTCCAGGACTACCTGGTCAAGATGGCCTACCAGGACTGCCCGGTAATATGATGAGAGCAACATCCCCTGTTATTATTACATTTGACTGTATTTATTTAATATATACACTATATGTCTTGTTTCTGTATGGTCTTTCTTTACTAATCCTATATCATTATTACAGGGCCTAAAGGAGACATTGGTGGGATGGGTGGTCCAGGACCTGCAGGTACCCCTGGCAATCCTGGCAGACAAGGCTTTCCAGGACCAAAAGGTCTGAAACCAGTTTTGGCTTTAGCTCAAATTTATGAAACAATTTTATAAAGTCCCTTTTAGAATAAAATATTATTGTGCTCTGTGTCCTGCAGGAGATGATGGTGTTCCAGGACGACCAGGAAGCCCAGGTTTCCCAGGATCAAAGGGAGACAAAGGTGACCCAGGCATTCCTGGCCCTCCTGGCATAGTCCCACCTGCAGGTCTTTTTAAGGGACAAAAAGGAGAATCAGGAGTTCCAGGTGAGCTGCTAGCTTCAACATTTTCTGTGTATGTGTGGATTACTTGGGTTGTTCCCAACATTTGTTGAAATTTTCATGTCAACAGCACCTTTAGAAATATATTTACTGGAAAAAATGGTGACATGTTCAATACCTATTTTACCCACTGTGTGTGTGTGTGTGTGTGTGTATGTATGTATATATATATATATATATATATATATATATATATATTGTCACGGGAGGAGCACAAGACAGACACAGTGGGCGTGGCGTCAGGCCTCGGAGAGGCTTTTATTAACAGAAATCATAAAACAAAGGGAATAAAAGTGGCCAAAAGGGGGAAAGTGTCCAAAATAACAGGGAATCTGGTGTCCTCGTCGTGCTGCGGGATTTGTGTAGGTCGGGCAGTGTTCATCAAGGAAGAGTCCAGGCAAGGGGCGGAGTCCGGCGGCCGCACGCGCTCCCCTCCTTGGTCCGGGGCGCGAGGGGCGGCGGCTTCTCCTAGCGGCCGCGTCTCTCTCGTTGGCCGCGGCGCTGGTAGGGGATGGACGGCCCGGCATCCTGGCCCGTCGGCCGTGTATACGGGTGCGGTTCCCATCCGGATCGCGGGTCCGGCAGCTCACGTCTTGGTGGCGCGGGAGTCCCTCAACGCACCCTTCCTGGACCCACGAGGACACCAGTGTGCATGCACGGGGAAGAGACCGGTCTCCTGAGGAGAGGCGCGTTGGGCTTTTAAACAGCGGCGGTAATGAGGCTCCACTTCCTTCAGGTGTGCCCCATCACACGCCGCCAGCCCTGACTCGTCCAGCGCCCCTCCTCTCACACACCCACTCCAGTCGGGAGCCTGGTGAAGGGCGGCGATTTAGGACGGGGTGCCGGTGATAATCAGGGAGGAGGCAGCTGACTCGTCACATTCCCCCTCCCAAGCGACATCCCCGTCATCAGGGCGCCGCCCACACGGGAGTGCTACCATCCTCAACCAGGCTCCAAACGGTCGGAGTGGGCGGGGCTTCCTCTCCGGGCGGTCCTCCCTCTCGCAGCGCACCAGAACAGGGACAGAGAAACCGGGTTTTAGTGACAGCCTCAACCAACCACAGGGTAAAATGACAATGGAAAAGTCACTTACCCCTTGCGTGGCTGGGAGGCTGTCCCCAGTTTTCCTCCGTCCCAGTCTGGGTTCTCACGAACGTTTGCAAGCGAGAGGGAGTGACGTCACCAGACGTTTCCCAACTGCGCTGTCTAGGCTCCGCCTGCCCACATTCTCCACCAGTGTCACGGGAGGAGCACAAGACAGACACAGTGGGCGTGGCGTCAGGCCTCGGAGAGGCTTTTATTAACAGAAATCATAAAACAAAGGGAATAAAAGTGGCCAAAAGGGGGAAAGTGTCCAAAATAACAGGGAATCTGGTGTCCTCGTCGTGCTGCGGGATTTGTGTAGGTCGGGCAGTGTTCATCAAGGAAGAGTCCAGGCAAGGGGCGGAGTCCGGCGGCCGCACGCGCTCCCCTCCTTGGTCCGGGGCGCGAGGGGCGGCGGCTTCTCCTAGCGGCCGCGTCTCTCTCGTTGGCCGCGGCGCTGGTAGGGGATGGACGGCCCGGCATCCTGGCCCGTCGGCCGTGTATACGGGTGCGGTTCCCATCCGGATCGCGGGTCCGGCAGCTCACGTCTTGGTGGCGCGGGAGTCCCTCAACGCACCCTTCCTGGACCCACGAGGACACCAGTGTGCATGCACGGGGAAGAGACCGGTCTCCTGAGGAGAGGCGCGTTGGGCTTTTAAACAGCGGCGGTAATGAGGCTCCACTTCCTTCAGGTGTGCCCCATCACACGCCGCCAGCCCTGACTCGTCCAGCGCCCCTCCTCTCACACACCCACTCCAGTCGGGAGCCTGGTGAAGGGCGGCGATTTAGGACGGGGTGCCGGTGATAATCAGGGAGGAGGCAGCTGACTCGTCACAATATATATATATATATATATATACACAAATGTGGATTGGTGTTAGAGATATTTTAAAATCCATGTGTGCAGTGAATTAAAAAATAATACCAGGTATAGTTGCATTTGTGACATAAAAACATATTAATGAATATGTTTTTTATTGGCAAATCCCATTCTATTTATTTTTGAATTTTTTTTTTTTTTTTGTAAAAATAAAAATATCTCTACCACCAATCCACATTTGGCTGGCCAATCGTACTGTAGCATGTTCTTGCTGCATCTAGTCACATTTTGCTTGACAGTCAGCGCAGTCGAATCTAAACCCATATACTAGTGCTCAACAAGATTTTTTTGATTGTCCGATGGCCAATATAAAGTAAAAACATATGATACTGCACAATTTAAGAAATAACCTAAAAACCTTCTATTAAATTTATATTGAACATTTTTTTTTGTCAAATATTTACAAATTATTTCGAAATGAGTACATTTTTTATTTACTAAAATCTGTGAAATAAATACATGCTTTAGATAGGAACAAAATGGTATTATGGCATTTTTACAAATAAATAAATAATGTAACCGTGTGTACTCAGTGTACCCAGTAATCCAAAAAGTCTGTGTGCACTGGGGGTTATATTTTCTCAAAAAAAGAACATGTAATGCCCAAAAAAGTATATTTAAACAATTGTTGACTGAACAGAACAACATATTGGCCATTGTCAATAATTAGTGTCAGCTGGCGTATCAGCCTTGGCGAAATGTTGGTCAACCACTTCTCTCTTCATAATTACATTTTCTCATACCTTTTCTTTGTGATCGGTATATCAGTGGGACCATCTCTTACATAAATAAAACTGGGTTCCCCCATGACCTCTGTTTTTTCCAAATTCAGAATAAAAAAATGGATCCTTTTAATCCTCTCATAAATTTTGGCCACTCCACAATTCTCTTTATTTGTTTTGTAGGTTTTAGCGGACCACCAGGACCAAAGGGTATTCCCGGTATCCCTGGAGATTCTGGTCTCCCTGGGCAAGACGGAAGGCCAGGTCTACCGGGACCTCCAGGTAAAGAAGACAAGTACACGTTTAAGCCATCAAAAAAAGCATCTTTAATCAACTAGCCTCCTATATGTGCATATGTACTATTCAGTAGGTTTAGGCTGACAAGTTTTTGTCTTCATGTTTAGGCCCCAAAGGTGATCCTGGTATTCCAGGAGCTCCAGGGTCTCCAGGTGCCCAAGGACCGAAGGGTAGCATGGGGGAGATGGGATTACCAGGTCAGCTCTTCATTTTCGTACAACTCAAAACCATTGACCATTGTTTCTGAGGCTTTGGAATCTTGAAGCTAGACTGAGCCAATCTTTTTTGTTATAGGAATTTCTGGAAATAAAGGAATCTCTGGCCAACCAGGCCGACCTGGCCAACCTGGAACCCCAGGAACAGCCGGGTTCCCGGGACCCAAAGGTGATCCTGGCTCACCAGGATTTGGATTACCGGGAACTCCTGGGCAAAAGGTAAAAACATAATGATTTCTGCTTAAACACTGAGAATATTTACTTGAATAATTAATCCTATTAAATTCTATCAAATTCCCAGGGTGAACCAGGCCCTCAAGGATTTTCTGGAAACCCTGGTCAGAAAGGCCAGCCTGGCCTTTCAGGATCTCCAGGCTTTCCTGGTAGCCCTGGACCAAAGGGTGATCCAGGACTCCCAGGATTCCAGGGTGCACCTGGCAATCCTGGCCCTAAAGGTTTGGATGGTGCTCCAGGCACTCCTGGTCCTAGTGGAGCGTCTGGTAGGCCAGGAGATCCTGGACGCCCTGGATTACCAGGCCTCCCTGGTGATAAAGGTCTTGCTGGACGTGATGGTATTCCAGGACCTCCAGGACAAAAGGGTGACCCAGGTTAGTCTGAATCCAAAAGAAATCAAAAGTGCATTGGATGTGCTCAATGTAGCATAGGTATCTAGAATCTTTTTGTTTTTAACTTTCTACCTAGGCGCTCCAGGTCTCGGTGGCCCAGGCCCACCCGGTTTCCCCGGTACACCAGGTAAAGTACTGATTGATATTTTCATGTATCTTCACTTTTACACCAGAGAACTTATAACAAATTCCTTATCACAATTTTCATAGCAAATTTACAAGAATTGACTGATTTTATAGGGCCTAAAGGAGACCCTGGTTTTCCGGGTCCTGCCGGTAGTACTGGATTTCCTGGTCCAAAGGGTGATCCAGGATTTCCTGGGGTTCCTGGCCAAAGTGGTCCTGCAGGACCGCCTGGGCCTCCAGGCCTGCCTTTGCAGGGACCTAAAGGCATCCAAGGCCCACCTGGTGCCCCCGGAAGAGCTGGTAAGTGAAGCATCTTATCCCTTCGGCCAGCTCTGCCCTCTGGGTTTCAAGCCAACATTTGCCTTTATTTTGATTTAATTTTAAAAAAGAGTAGCCTGGAGTAGAATGTCTAAAAAAGAACAAACTCTTAAAATAAGTTTGTTATCCAAAATAAGTATCCAAAGAATTGTTTTAATCAGAACTTCTAAATTGGCCAATGAAAACACAATTTTGTAATGCCATCAAATGCTGACTTCACTACATACTTCTAATATTTAATACTGTGCTTAACCACAGTGTTTGTTGTTTTTCTTATGTATGCCTACACCCAACAAAAATAAAGACAAACTGTCTGGTTATTCACACAACTTACACACTGTTTAATTTAAAAAGGAACTGAGTGCATTAACAACATGAATTTGTTTTTCCTTTTGCCCCAATACTAAGTCATAAATCTATTTTATAAAAGTCAGGTAAAAGTACCCCTGGTTGGGAATCACTTCATCAGCACATGTTAAATTATGGCTGTGAACCAGAGGGCATGCTGGCTTTTGTTTTGGTTGGTTTGGCTGATTTGCATGGAATAATCCACAAGCAATCATGATTATGCAATATCCATGTCGAATTAGCACAAATACACTCACTCTCAGATGACTGAGCACAAGACACACTGTTTGCATTACCTTCACTGCAAGTGTTCTTCTGTTCTCAACACTCCCTTCCTTTATTGTGTACCGGTTTGTCATGTGTTAGACAGAAGTGAATGATGTGCATGCATGAAAAGGTTTTGTGCAGTCATTGTTTCAGAGTTGCCCAGTCAGGGCTTTACTGGTATTACACACAGCTTTCACTATCCAAGGTTAGCTGTTCACCCATCCGTTCATCTATCTGCATTCACCCTTGTGTGTCTTCACTTCCACACATCCCTTCTTTTCAGCAGTAAAAACTGCAGTGTTCTTCACAGGATGTCTGTCTGTCACCAAATAAAATTAGGGTGCATCTGGCATTTTTGCATGGGAAATGTGCAGATTTGTAAGAAATGAAAAGCCATTGCAGTACTGTCTAAAATGGGCTCCCCTTGAAAAAAAAAAGCAAAAACATTAATGAATTCTGCTGCACTGTATATAAAATAGATATAAAGGAGACCATTTTTGGCTGGTGTCTGCTGGGCTTATTTTTACCCAGGCACATTCTGGGTATCATATGCATTTTCTGTTTTACTTCACTTTTCGTGGAAATGGCTCTGCTCCTCCTGATGACATTGGATCGTTGCAGGCTCGGCAGGTCAGCTTCTTTATGTTATTGAGCTGAATTTTATGTTACAACTCTTAACTGTATTCAAATGAATTTTCATCTATTTTATGTGTCTACACGTAGTTCTACCTTGATTGTAGAAGTATATACAAAATAATATATATAAAAGGTAGTATTACCACATTTTAAGTGTGTAGTGTAAGTGTAGGTGACCATATCCTGTTAGTATTTGAGTAGATTATCAGATTTTGCACGAGAACATTACTATATTGAAATTTACCTGTAGTATACTGTATGTATGAATGTCTCAACCCAACTGCAACAACTCAGTTAACCTAGAATTACAAAAGCAACTGTTTTGGAAGATGATAGCAGAAAAGAATGTGCATGTCTTGATTATTTGGAACATAATGGCTATACTATGTACAGCTATATTCAGTTATGTGTTGAATATGTGAACCTTTTTTGCTAAGTTTGGCTTAACCATAATAATGATGAGCATGTACACTGCCATTCAAAAGTTTGGGGTCTGTAAGTGTTTTTTCCTCGCCAAAGCTATATATTTTGAAAAAAAAACAGCAGAACAGTAATGTGAATTTCTAAATTTTGTGGAATTTTTTTTTATTTTATATATGTGTGCGTGTGTGTATATATATATATATATATATATATATATATATATATATATATATATATATATATAAACTTTTGAGTGGTTATGCAGTGTCAAATATGCTAATCTGTTTCTTCAGTAAAGCCTTCTGTAAAACCATTGGAGGCAAAAAAAAAAAAATAAAAAAGGGTTTGACAGAATTTGACAAAACTTATCTATTCCTCAACACATCACATTACTTTTGTTGCTGTGCTCTGTATTTAAAACTTTTACCTTGTTCTTTGCTTCTCCTCTTGTTGGACTTTTGGGAACCCGTTGACCTTTGACCCCTCTGTAGGTCCTGCAGGTTAGACATCTTGGTTTGATACTCACCTGTGTCATGCTGTGCACTTCCTTTTGTTATTAGATGATTTACCTCTGCATGTGAGGCTGAGTGGGACTCAGATTCAAGCTTCATTTTTGATGTTTCATTTTCTCATCCCCATCCAATTATAGGAATGTAGTTATGATTGATGATGATTATGATTGTGCCATCTCCAGCAATATCCCAGAACCATTCAGCACACCACATATAACAACTGACATGATAAACATGCACACAAATCCGGACATCAATGCTTGGTTAAATAATATTGATTTCATGTTGTAAGATGAATCCTGTTTGTTAATCAGGTACCAGTGAAACAGGTAGAAACTGATTTCTTTTCTGTGAATGTGAAGGTCCTCCTGGCTCTGAGGGTCCCCGTGGGCCTCCAGGTAGTGGAGGAGTCAAAGGTGAGAAGGGCATGCCCGGAGTCCCTGGGATACCTGGAGCACCAGGACAGAAAGGAGATTATGGTCCCCCTGGCTTTCCAGTAAGCATTATAGATGTGGTTTATAAAGAAGGTTTAGTTATTGTTAGCGAAGGCTTTCCTACAATTTGCATGTGTAGAATCACTGTAGACTGCAATTGGTTTATGTGGGTTTTCTGACACTTTGCTAAAAAGGGCATTGTTTTGTTTTATTAATGGCTGTCAATTCTAACATACTCTGGTCAGATAATTCTTGATAAAGACAGCTAAATGCTGTGATTGGCAACCAGTTTCCTGCATAGTTGTTCTAGAATGTCTTTGGTATCTCTGCTGTGATAAAACATTTCAAATAATATAAAGAGTTCCATTTATAATATTAATTTAATCAGATAATAATGTTTGTTATTTGTTTTTTAAAAGGGTACTCCAGGAAATCCAGGACCTAGCGGTCTGAAAGGAGATACTGGACCTGAAGGTGTTCCTGGATTCCCGGGTCGGTTTTCCTTCTACAAGCATTAAGAATTTGTTTACCAAAATAATAAATGTCTGTAATTATTTATACACCTTTATGAATGAGTCTTATCCACATAACATCTGTTTGTTATAGGACCTAAAGGACAGCCTGGTCCTCCAGGATCTAATGGCGGCCCAGGAGAACGTGGTGACCCTGGAACACCAGGTGAGTCATTTTAAAACCTGGATATTTTTCCCCTTCCAATTCCAATGAAAATGCATCTTCTAATACTCTGTTGATCTCAGGTTCACGTGGTGACCCAGGCTATGCTCCAGAACCAATTGTTTTGAAGGGGGAGCGTGGTCCACCTGGAACACCTGGTCGCCCAGGCCTCCAAGGTCCAACGGGTCCTGTGGGATTGCAGGGTCTTCCAGGTTAGCAAATATATTTAGAGTCAACACAGTAAAGTTAAAAAAATATATTATATCTGATCCCTGATATGGGCTCCACTTCTCAAAAACATTGTGAACCAAGCTGATCGTAGAGACCATTGGCACCATTAGTTCTATGATCTGCTAGGTTTAAAATGATTGTGGAAAAAAAGCCCTGGTCTTTTTCCTCATCATGTGTGATTTCATTGCTACCTTTAGGTTCACCTGGTGAACCTGGAGACCCAGGTCCAATTGGACCTGCAGGATTTACCGGCCCACCAGGAAGGAAGGGAGATACAGGACCATCTGGACAACCAGGTAATGTTAAGGTCCAAGACGTGGATTGACGGGTAGACATGTTGCACAGGGCCTGTCTAAATTCAAATCCAACTTTGTTCATTTTTCAGTACTTGATGCATCTCCACTGTCGTGTCCAATAAATGCAAAAAGCCCTTTAAAGATTCAAGTAAAAAAAAAAAAGTCATGTAAAGTCATCATTTACTCATTTTCCAAACCCTATAAAGATTATACAGATTTAATTTAGGCTTTTATTTACATATACACACATACATAGAACGCGTTACAAGCAGTAAACACTGAAGCTTATGTCTACTGTACGTAATGTGTGTCACACACTAGAACAAACCTCATGGTCCTTGTGCATTGCACACGTGCTCAAGCTTCCATGTTTACCATATTTGATGTGCTCTATGTATGTGTGTCGATCATTGTTTAGATGTAAATAAAAGCCTAAATTAAAGGTTTTTAATCTTTAATCAAGATTTTTTACATCAAAGTACATAATTTAGAAGTAATAAGCTATTTTCTGTCCGGTTTTGACTCCCCTCATCAGACTCCCCTCAGTTGAATTGTGCCTTGTTTTTAAATGAATCCGTGGTAAAAAGAAGTGAACAAAGGACTAATTATTTAATGGCGCAGTTTGGAACTTCATTAAAAATAGTTAATCCACTCTTTTCTAATGTTGGGATCAGAAGGAAGGCAATTGAAAGACCGTTTTACCATAACTTAGCCATCATTATCATTTAGTTTCTGGATAGACCTGCATTCGCCTCTCGTTATTTACACTACATGCATGAAGCGGTGGGCGGGGCTAAGCAGGAATTGATCTTCTTCTGCGGAGGCGGTGTTTAGCCACATTATTACATCATAAAGTGACATTACAAAAGCTGTCGTCTTGGCAGACTGGCTTCAATAATATGTTTTGAATTCTGAAACTAGGTCAAAAGATCAAGATCAAGGGGATTAGGGTTTCTCAGTTCATGACCCCTTTAAATCTGTTCATATATATGAGTGATCATATCTCCTCAAAAGACTTGGATTAAACTACTTGATTTGTATGGATTTCCAATTCTGATATGAAGGTAAGTTATAATACCTGACATCGCTGCTGATATGAAGGCGAGTGAATGAATGACAGAATTTTCATTTCCGAGTGGACTATCCCTTTAAGGATCATCCTTAAAATTGGTGGCTCTATTGTTCTTTTTTCAGATTTTTGGAAACAGCATGAACAGGAAGCTTAAAAGCAGTGTATCATCTTCACAATAACCATAACTGTAATCGTGTACAGGTTCACGGGGTTACCCCGGCCCTCCTGGTCCAGAAGGGATTCAGGGCCCTCCAGGCATCGCAGGATCATCGTCTGCCGCACACGGTTTTCTGATCACGCGCCACAGTCAGAACACAAATGTGCCATTATGTCCTGAAAATACAAGACTCATCTATGAAGGCTACTCTTTACTCTATGTGCAAGGAAATGAGAGGGCGCACGGACAGGACCTGGGTGAGTGTCACCAAAACAAATAGAGCACACGCATGTAGTATTTTCTTTCTCACATCACATGTATCATGGCTAATATGTCTTTTCTTCATTCAAATGAATATCAGGTACGGCTGGTAGTTGTCTACGTCGTTTCAGCACGATGCCTTTTATGTTCTGCAACATCAACAATGTCTGCAACTTCGCTTCCCGCAATGACTACTCCTATTGGCTGTCCACACCACAATCCATGCCCATGAACATGGCGCCCATCACTGGGGAGAACATCAAACCTTTCATCAGTCGGTAAGAGAAGGTCACTCTGACACAGATGATGAGCAGGAGTGGAATCTGTTGTGTGGCAAACTTATCTGTGCGTGTGTGTGTGTGTGTGTGCAGGTGCTCTGTGTGCGAAACTCCAGCCATGGTGATTGCTTTACACAGCCAGACCATTCAGTTGCCAGTCTGCCCGAACAACTGGGAGGTGCTCTGGATCGGTTACTCCTTCATGATGGTATGCACCATATGCAAAGTTCTGGCTTATTTTAAACATTGTTTCGTTATTGTTATTTGATGTCCTCGTAGGCCCTCTAAGTGAGTCCCGGCCTCCACTGCATCAAGACCATTGTGATAAAACAAAACTACTTCTTGAGATTCATATAAAACTACAACAGCAACAACTAAATTTGACAACAGTAAAGTAACAGCAATATTTTTTTTGGTTTTAAGGTCTCCTTGTTACACGTTACATGTACTTACTATTATAATAACAATAAATGATTCATAGTTACATGCAAGTAACCCTAATCCTAACCCTAACCCTAACCTAAAGTAAGTACATGTAGCTAATTAATATTACTCAGTACTTAAATGTATAATTACACTACAACAAGGATTCTTTAAAATAAAGTGTAAACTGGCTTACCTCACATTTTTAAACTCTTCAAGTCCAAGTTGAAATGTTGTGCTGGCAGAACTGGCATATTTGTAAAAGATCCCACACACATCGTTGTTGGTTTTTCAAGGCCTCCCACTGATTGCTGTATGTTCTGTGTAACAGCACACCAGTGCAGGTGCTGAGGGCTCAGGTCAGGCTCTTGCCTCTCCCGGTTCCTGTCTGGAGGACTTCCGCTCGTCTCCGTTCATCGAGTGCCACGGTCGAGGCACCTGCAATTATTACAGCAACTCGTACAGCTTCTGGCTGGCCACTGTGGATACGAATGAAATGTTCGGGTAATGTTTCATTCCAGACTATGACAACTTCAGAAACAACAATTCTTCTTGGCAACCTTCTCGTAAACCGTAAATGTCAAACTGTTTGTTTTTTTCTCTCTGCCCAAGCAGACAGCCGCAGTCAGAGACACTGAAACCTGGAGACTTGGAGACCCGTGTGAGCCGCTGTGTTGTGTGTATGAAGAGGACGTAACGTAGTGACATTTTTGCAGTCTGTTGTTGTTGTTGAGGATCAGCCATCACTTCCAACGACCGCAGCCATCAGCTGATTACCAGTGAAGTTTCTTCACATATAACTCTATGGTGCTACTGTGTGACACAGCAAAAGAAACTGAACAAAATATATGAATTTATTAGTCTTTTTATTTTAAAGAAGTACCTCAAAAGAAAAATGCAGATCCAACAAGGTGCCATAGCAGTTGTGACAATGTGCATTAGATTTTTTTTTTTCTCTCTAGAGATTCTTTTCATGTAATATTTTCCTACAAGAATTTTGTTGTTGGTACACAAATGATAAATTTTTTGAGAGAAGCGCTCTCTCGCTTTTTCTTCTTTCTTTCGAGTGGAATGGTCTCCATGTTACCAAATCGGCACTTTGAACATCAAAGAGACGAAATGCACTGAAGCGTTACATTAATGGGACTGCTTTTTTAAGGCTATCATTTTTCCCCAATCACTTTTTCCTCTTTATTGGTGGTACTAACACTGCTGTATCAGGACTTTTTAGTGTCATTTATCTCTTTTTGTAAGTCATAAAATGTGTATATTGTGTAAAACACCTTTTTTAGCATAAAAACTAAACAGATCTTTTTAATGAATTTCTGGGTTCTTTGTCAGTGTGCTCACCACTCACTCCTTTATTCACATATTAGTTCCACATTCTTTTACCCCGACATTTGTACAAAGAACTTTCTTTAAATAAAACAGTATTTTATAAATATATATATTAAAAAGAAAGTATATATCCAGAAACTTGACACACCTGCATAAACTGTTTTTACAGACCTCTCTTCAGATTTCATTTAACCAGTAAGGACATTTCTGTGAAAACCCATCAAATACTAGTGTTATGAATTAGTAAACATTTCATTAGTTCTTATGTGCCACAGTGTGGCCTGTCACTGTTTCACATTAGATGAACCACTGTCTGTCAGCATATGTGAACAAAAACTACACTGTGGCATATTATATTTCGGTTAAATAATATATACATAGTTTTGTGTATGCATAGTTGTACACAGTACATACCTACAATTTGCTTATAGTGGTGGTTCATCTAACCTGAAACGGTGAAGATCTTTTCACTCGTCATCATGGGTTGCAAAAATGTACATTTCAAAATCATTTCCCCCTTTTTATGTCTAGTATCCAGAAAGTGTTATAAACTTAAATGACTGAAATAAAAGAAACAAACTTCGTCTGTGCATGGTGAACTTTTTTTAGAGTGCGATTCTGGATGATTTGTTCTGGTTAGTTACAACAGTATTAGTGTGGTACATTACAACAGTGTAACATTTCTTCATCTAAAGCATCAAGTCTTGCTTCATGGAAACCAAAATTACAGTTTTATGGTGGTGGACCACTAGAGGAAGAACTGAGTCACAAGGACTGGAGGGCTGCTCTAAACAGCTGTCTTTATCCTGTCAGACTTCTATGGCATTACCGTATATAGCCTAGATACAGAGTTCTGCAAAACTTTGCAGATTTCCAGCTAATGTTTTGTTGAGTTACTGTACCAATCACAACATGATTAAGTGGATGCAAAAGCCATTCAAATAAATCTGGTTTGTGTTGTTTTTATCCTTTTAGTGGATCACTCCCCTTCCCTCCTTCCTGCTCTTTCTGATTCTAACAATGTGCTTGTTTTCCAGAAAAGATTGGTTAATGACTAAGCTTTGAGCTTAGGAGAGGATATTAGGGCCTAAATAGTCCATATAAGATCCAGTTGACAAACGGAGTGTTGATATTTGGCAAGAGCTAAGCTCTCAATAGGATCAGTGAACAGATGACAGTGACCCTATTGCCACTGGGATAATGGTATTTGTTCCAGCCAACAACAAGACCGAGGCTACGACCAAGCTCTTTACAAAAATTACTTAAGTGGTCTTATTCTTAGACGGAACCAAAACAAGGGTCAACACTGGCTGTGAATTAATAAAGCTTGGCCCGAAAGTTCATTGTTCACTACTTGTGCAACTGAATCATTCAGTCAGGCTCTGAATGAGTCAGGCTATTATGAAAGTAAATTAAATAAAAATGTTTTCTTTGTTTTTAACATTTGTGGACAATAATAGACAGATGGCAACTTATATATCCATATAATGGTTACCCGTCATAAATATGTATCAAAATTTATAGTAGGCATATACAACCCTGCATATTCATAACTTAAAGGGGTCCCATTATGCTCTTTTACAAGGTCTTGATTTTGTTTTGGGGTGTACTAGAACAGGCTCTCCTACTAGGTTGTTCGATATATACATATATATTTTTCACATATTTTACATTATTACAACACCTTTCTCTCTAGTCTGGCATGAACAGCTAGAATAGTTCCTCTATCAAATGAAGGCCCGCCTTCTAAAATACTAAAAGCACTGTGATTGGTTAACTGGGCCAGTGTGTGTTGTGATTGACAGCACTCAGCGCCTGTTCGGGAAATGTCATGCACCTTACCATACTACCACCTGATGTGAGCCTCAGTGTAAATATTGCATCAAAATCGAACCAATTTGATCGCAATTTAAACCCAGGTGATTGTAACCACTCAACCAGGTCTTGTCCCATTCGTAGATCACAAATCCCAGGAAATATATGTGTTGTAGTCCAAACGAGTCGTTCATTGTAGTTTTTGAAAAGTAATTTCTGTTCAATAAAATATCTCCTTTTGAACTGGTCTTGGAGCTTTGTAACTTTGCAGATCTTTTTTTATGCTCAAACAGCAACATTACAGACTAACTAAAATTGAAAAACTGAAAAAGCATAATAGCACCCCTTTAATACTATTCCACATGTCCCCTTGGTCTACACACAGTCTGCATCTCTCTCTCTCTCTCTCTCTCTCTCTCTCTCATTCAACTCAGCAACAAAATCAAGACTAGAAAAAAACTGCGACCCACCCCTTTAAGATAAGCCATTTAAACCGAAGATAACCATACAGTCTGACTTTGGATTAACTTTGACTTGGATTAAGTTTGTGTCTATGGAATGGTTCAAGGAATGAGACACGTCAAATCTGTACTTCCAGGTAGTTTGACCCTTAAGAGCATATCGGATGCCCTGCATGATTTAGGAAATTATCTTTTGCTTAATGAGCTTTAAAAAGGAATCACTGCTTGTGTCTGTTTCGAAGCATGAGTACCTAGTGGCAAATACTACATCTCCTGAGAGCTGGAATTTGGCATAAACGTTAACATGATGTCCCTGAGCTCATGATCCACATAAACCTAAGCCCTAATAGAACCTTCATTTGTGCACATACTGTACAAGCTACTGAAATCAAAAGAGCTGCAGGGAGAAAGCTCAGCTCCTAATGAAGCAGAAACGTCTATCAGAGGAGGATTCCCCTTCTGCAGTGGATTTTAGCAAGGGCATTTCTTTGGATGGTTGGAATTAAGATCACCCTGTGCCAGAATGATGGGAAGAAAAAGTATGGAGAAGACTTGGAACAGCTCATGATCCAAAGCATATAACATCACTTGTGAAACATGGTTAAACCGTGTGGCCTGAGCATGCATGGCTTCCAGTGGCACCGAGTTACTGGTGTTTAGTTATGACGTGACAGAAGGACAGAAGCAGCCGGTAAATTCTGAAGTGTATAGGGATATACTTTCAGCCCAGATTCAGCCAAAAGGAGCAAAGTTGAATGGGCAGCGCTTCATACTGTAGTACAAATCAATAATGACCCAAAAGTTTTAGAATGTGAAAGAAGTGGATTATTCAGCAATGGCCAAGTCAATCTCCTGATCTCAACCTGATTGAGCATGCATTTCACTTGCTGAAGACAAAACTAAAGGCAGAGAGACTCACAAACACACAACACCTTTCATCAGCTGCAGTAAAGGCCTGGCAAAGCATCACAAAGAAAGAAAACCCAGTCTCTGGTGAAGTCCATTAGTTCCAGACTGAAGGCAGTATTGCCTGCAAAGGATTCTCAACAAAATGTTAAAAATGAACTTTTATTTTATGATTATGTTATTTGTCCAATAACATTTGAGCCCCTGAAAATTTGGGGAATTGTGTGTAAAAATGGTTGTAATTTTTAAGCATTTAATATTTTTTGTTCACCTTCTTGAATTAAATATTATATACAGTATTGTTCAAAATAATAGCAGTACAATGTGACTAACCAGAATAATCAAGGTTTTTCGTATATTTTTTTATTGCTACGTGGCAAACAAGTTACCAGTAGGTTCAGTAGATTGTCAGAAAACAAATGAGACCCAGCATTCATGATATGCACGCTCTTAAGGCTGTGCAATTGGGCAATTAGTTGAATTAGTTGAAAGGGGTGTGTTCAAAAAAATAGCAGTGTGTCATTCAATCACTGAGGTCATCAATTTTGTGAAGAAACAGGTGTGAATCAGGTGGCCCCTATTTAAGGATGAAGCCAACACTTGTTGAACATGCATTTGAAAGCTGAGGAAAATGGGTCGTTCAAGACATTGTTCAGAAGAACAGCGTACTTTGATTAAAAAGTTGATTAGGGAGGGGAAAACCTATAAAGAGGTGCAAAAAATGATAGGCTGTTCAGCTAAAATGATCTCCAATGCCTTAAAATGGAGAGCAAAACCAGAGAGACGTGGAAGAAAACGGAAGACAACCATCAAAATGGATAGAAGAATAACCAGAATGGCAAAGGCTCAGCCAATGATCACCTCCAGGATGATCAAAGACAGTCTGGAGTTACCTGTAAGTACTGTGACAGTTAGAAGACGTCTGTGTGAAGCTAATCTATTTTCAAGAATCCCCCGCAAAGTCCCTCTGTTAAAAAAAAGGCATGTGCAGAAGAGGTTACAATTTGCCAAAGAACACATCAACTGGCCTAAAGAGAAATGGAGGAACATTTTGTGGACTGATGAGAGTAAAATTGTTCTTTTTGGGTCCAAGGGCCACAGGCAGTTTGTGAGACGACCCCCAAACTCTGAATTCAAGCCACAGTACACAGTGAAGACAGTGAAGCATGGAGGTGCAAGCATCATGATATGGGCATGTTTCTCCTACTATGGTGTTGGGCCTATTTATCGCATACCAGGGATCATGGATCAGTTTGCATATGTTAAAATACTTGAAGAGGTCATGTTGCCCTATGCTGAAGAGGACATGCCCTTGAAATGGTTGTTTCAACAAGACAATGACCCAAAACACACTAGTAAACGGGCAAAGTCTTGGTTCCAAACCAACAAAATTAATGTTATGGAGTGGCCAGCCCAATCTCCAGACCTTAATCCAATTGAGAACTTGCTGTTTCTGAAGCAAAACCAAGAAATGTGAATGAATTGTGGAATGTTGTTAAAGAATCATGGAGTGGAATAACAGCTGAGAGGTGCCACAAGTTGGTTGACTCCATGCCACACAGATGTCAAGCAGTTTTAAAAAACTGTGGTCATACAACTAAATATTAGTTTAGTGATTCACAGGATTGCTAAATCCCAGAAAAAAAAAAATGTTTGTACAAAATAGTTTTGAGTTTGTACAGTCAAAGGTAGACACTGCTATTTTTTTGAACACACCCCTTTCAACTAATTGCCCAATTGCACAGCCTTAAGAGCGTGCATATCATGAATGCTGGGTCTTGTTTGTTTTCTGACAATCTACTGAACCTACTGGTAACTTGTTTGCCACGTAGCAATAAAAAATATACTAAAAACCTAGATTATTCTGGTTAGTCACATTGTACTGCTATTATTTTGAACAATACTGTATATATGTTTATCATGTAGTCATTGTCATGTGACTTACCCAGTGTGCAAATTATGTTGAAATGACTTCACATTGACATAAAAAAGGTACAAATATGCAAATCAAACTGACATCAAACACTTGATAGTGATTTGATGTAAACTGAATGTCAACCATGTTTGC
This sequence comes from Carassius gibelio, assembly GCF_023724105.1. Classification (NCBI taxonomy): domain Eukaryota; kingdom Metazoa; phylum Chordata; class Actinopteri; order Cypriniformes; family Cyprinidae; genus Carassius; species Carassius gibelio. The sequence continues at coordinate 26,235,423 of NC_068402.1, read as the reverse complement.
ATACATATACATTAAACTAATTAACTTAATTTCCAATTTTCTATTACCATTTTAAATTCATTTAAATTGATGTCACAGCATCTTGATTAAGTATCTACAAATAATTGCCAATGAAGGTTTCGATTCTGTACATTAGCGAGCCGTGCCAAATGCTTACATTTAAATACTGAAAATCCAATTAAGGGCATCATTATAGATGAACAACAAAAGTTCATGACATGGTCAGTGTGTGTAGAAGGACGGTATCACTCCCTAGACAGTATTATACATGCGAGTAGACTTCTGTAGTGGTTTGAGGCCCGAAGGAGATAATAGTCTCCTGGTTTAAGTGTCATGGGCAAATACGCTCTGAGATTCTGGGAAAGAAGTCGACCCCCCTGAAAAGTTCACTTGCAATGGTCAGTTATCCGCTTTGATTTCCTCAAGCTACTTACTGACACTGTTTACTGGCATGAGCGCGCTGGGGGAGGGTGGGGGGTTGTTAGGGGTGTTGTGGTGTGCACCCAGTGACGCATACATGTATGTGCTTGTCTCTTTTATCAGATGTAGACTGAAGTTCATGAAATTAAACAGAAGTTTAGAGAATGTTGAAAAACTTGCAAATCTTCATGCAACAGTTACTGTTTTCACAATAGACTGTTATCTTTTAATAGACAATGTCCATTCGTTTATTTATCAGTTCTTATGTCTGATCAGTTCCTCTGATTGACCTGGTTTTGTTTTTAATATACAAGTGCTTTGGTTTCTCTGCATTTTTAAATATCATTTGGCCTGCTGGAAATATCACAGTATTGAATGTTGTGATTCATAGAAAAAGTATAATCATGTTCTGATGAACAGAAATGGCAAGAAAACTCTATCGGGGCTTTTCAACCACTGGAGGGCCTCAGAATGCTTCCAAGGGGGCCACAGGATGACTATATATATATATATATATATATATATTTATATATATATATACACACAATACCAGTCAAAGGTTTTTGAACAGTGAGGAGCCTGCATTTATTTGATACAAACAGCAAAAGCTGTTATATTGTGACATATTTTACAATGTAGAACACCTGCTTTCTATTTGAATATATTGTAAAATATAATTTATTCCCGTTATCAAAGCTACATTTTCAGCATATTCAATAGCAGAGGAAAATAGGGGAGCCTTCAAATATTGTGTTGGACAACAGAGGGCCTTTGGATTTTCTATTATTGTGTCATCGTGTTTTGGTAAACCATTACAAACAACAGGAGCGTCTCTGCTAGTAATCATGCCAAATATGTCCATGTCATATTTACACTGGAGCTGTAGTGAGAAAGAAGGGTCACTGGATGTTACTGTCCTGAATCTGAAGCAAACATCAAAGTTCAACAACTGTGGACATAAAATGCAAGACATTAGTCTGCTCTTATTCAGTAACAGATTTATAATGAAAACAAACGACACTTAAACATGTCACAGGAACTTTTTTTATTGCAATAGCTCTATTGAAAGCAAAAGAAAAAGATAAATACAAACACTAAGCAATGCTTAAAAATGATTTGTCTGATATCACTCACTTTTTCCCCACCAGAGGAAAAAGGAAATGTCAATCAACTGCAGAAAAAGAAAGAAAGAAAAAAAATCAAAGCAGCAGTATGTACACAACCATAAAATGTTTTTCCTTTTAATAATTCCTTTCAGACTTCATCTGAAGAACTGACCTCCTCACCTGAACTGTGCTTTACGTCAAGCTCAGACAAAAACAACTGCGAACAGAACACTAGTGTACCAAAACATACAAAAACTGGCATGAGGATGCACAAACTTCTCATCTTTTTGATTCTGAAATGATGCCAAATAAAATAATTGCCTTTCAAAAAACATTCCAAAAGAAAAAAAAACTGAGCTATTAAAAAAGGGGTAATAAAAACATATTAATGCTGTACCACTGCACATCTGTACTCTATGTAATTACTTGAATCAAGTTCAATTCAATGAAAATCATGGCAAAAAGCAGTCAGCTGGATCATATACATTAGCAAAAAGCTGATATCAAATACATGTATGTGGAGTTCAACAATTTGGCTGATTTAAAGCTATCATGTATGACAGAATTTGTGTAATTCTTAGAGGTCAGTCTCACAGCTACAAATACTATGTTAACATTAGCCAAAAAAATATTCTGTACCTTTTTTTAAATATCACATTGAGGCAATCTGGGTCTTCGATACAGTTTTGGACACTGGGTAAATCTTTTCCACAAAACCAAAGCTGGGCTGTAATGGTCAATCTGTGCTAGTTAAGACTTGCTTTGGTAATTCCATGAGGAATGGATCCTTTTCGCAGACAATAGAGTTCACTTTCGTACCATTGACAGCATAACAATGAAGACTGTACAATACAGTATTTTTGCATTATTTTCCGGTCACAATGTTTCACATTTGATTGTGTCTGTTAAAACAATAGGCATTAAAAGGGAAAAATAAACATAAAATAAAAATGAAGGCTGTTTATGTAACCAAGACAAATTAACCTGAAGCTGCATGCTGAGTTTTGTGCATACTACTCTTGGGAAAATAAAAAAAATTCAATGCAACAAATGCAAAAAAACAGTGAAAAAAAAAACAAACAAAAAAAAAAAAACAGCCTTATTGAAGCAGGACATACTGCAATACTGAGAGACGGGTGTCATGGAACAAAAGAGCAGCTGGTTGGTAATACTAAAATATTAAATAGAATTAATTATAAATACAAATATTAATGAAATGTTGTGACTTTTATGTTGTTGATTGAAGGATACCCTTGGAACAGCATGCATAATGATTTATACAGACAGTTTGGGGCTTTTGTACCTTCATATTGTGCTGTTTATTTCCACTAAGTTGGAGAAGGGCTCCACTTAGAGTTTATTTATTGTGGGTACCAAAACGTAACCAGAGATCTAATTTAGATTTATTTAGATGATATAAATCACCAACTCTGTGCTCATCCTAGTGACATTTTAGCAACTGCAGCAGATTTCATCTGGGGAGTCCCAGAATAGACCCTTCCTCTTTTCCTCTGCCCCCACTCCTTCCACCCTCTCGCTCTACAGCTCTCTTGGCAAAGCGAAGGAGGTGCTGGTCAAAAATTAGTACAGGAAATTAGTATGGCTGCGCCACATGCCGAGAAGGCACCACGAGAAACACCTGGGGCCCCGCACGGGGTAAAGCAGGGCTGAAACATCAAGACTCGCCTGACACTCACAGATACTGTAGAACAGTGTTGATAGTACAAAGATCTAAAATTGAAGATGTGCGTGGAACATTGAGTGAGGACCTAACAGAGACAGACATTCGTAAAAAAAGACAGTACTGCTGTACAGTCCCATCCCATCTGCAGTCTGCACCGTACCAATATATGCTCTCTGTTAAGCAAACAGTAAACATAAACACTAAAATCTGTAATTGCACCTGAAATCTTTCTGGGAAATAAATACAATTTGTACATATGAGTGATGCTTGTAAACAGCATGCCCCTTGGCCAAACCAGACTTTTGGATTATGGTGTCTTTATAAGATGAACCTCCCTTTTTATGCAGTGAATAAAATCACAATAAAAGCACTGAACTCATACAAGACAGAACACATGGATCTGCTCTGGAGACAGCACATGAACAAATAAAAACAACCATAGAAGTCCATTAAAACAAAAAGGATCCTTTTGTTGTGCCACAGGGGTATGTGCTAGGGCTCTTATGTTTTCCGGCATCTCTGCAGGAGCTTCATGGGACAGTCCTCTTTAGTCTGTAATGAGAAAAAAAAGAGAGAGGCAGGATTAACCCACGAACCAATTGAAGGGTGGATACCATCACTCCCATTCAATTCATCTTAGCACTCAGTGTTTAATGGTGATGCCATTTATAGACAGTATAAATGTTAGCTCATTTTTTTTTTGAAAATCACAAGTTCATGTCATTCTATTCAAACCCATAAGACATTTGCTCATTTTGGAAACACAATTGAAGATATTATAAATGAAACCTGAGAGATTTGATTGAAAGTTCATTTCAGAAATTTGATTTATTCTTGCATAATAAAGTGTTATGTTTCTAGTTCTCAATCATCATGTTTGATGTGCTCTATGTTTATGCATTGATCAAGGTTTACATATGAATACAAGCGTACTTGGATATCATTCACAAAGTTTTTGTATAATGGACTTCAAATGGAAGGGCAGAAAATGCATAGATTTCATAAAAAAATATCTTCTTTTAGTGTTAAAAGATGGAATAAAGTCTTATAGGTGTGAGTAAATGATGACAGAATGCAGTGTTTTTTTTTAATTCAGTTTGAAAGGAATTTGGCAGGACCATCCTATCATGATGATTCACAACTATCTTGACTTTCCTTGATCCAGTCTTTCCTTGTAATACCGGTCCCGTCTAAGGATAACATGACGTGCCCTTCACCTGCACTGACCCTCTCTATCCCCTTACAGCTCTGGCAGGCAGTGGGGTTGTACGGTGGCCTGCTTTGACCCTGGTACACAGAAGCAGTGCCTTTGATAAAGGGCTTTGTCTGACCTAACAATGGTGGTGGGGGCACAATGCCGCCGCTTTCAGAGCTCTCTGCACAGCGGCGTCTGGAGCGGCAGGAATGCTGCTAGTTTATTGTTCAACTGAAGGGCAGGTCTGATGGGGTACCAAAGGTCCTAGAGTTCCTCCCGGCCTCGATGCCATCATAACCCCACAGTGACAACCACACCCTCAGTTCACCAGGAGAGATGCTATTAACAACCCCAATGTGCTGAAGTCAACATGGGTGTCATCTTCAACTTTGGCTTAAGACAGAAAGAAGTTGCAATCTCTCTTCCTGCTCACACACAAAGCAATCCAAATCAAGGCAACCAGTTTCAGAAGTTTAACAACGTCCAATTTATGTTGGCCTGATGTTACATATGAACCACCTTCACAGAATCCAATATCTGATCCAGGCCAGGGCACATCAAAAAGTTGATTTGTCTGCTAGCCAGTTCTGGTTTGTACTTGCCTTGGCAACATTCGAGGAAGGAAAGCAGTACTCAAACATAAAACAAAACAAATCTCTTCAACCTAAAACAGGAAGCCAACAAGTAGTTAGCCTTACTACTGTGCACATGCAAGCAAACAAAGATGACCATTTTTAGTATAAGCACATCCAGTTTGAGTCAGTGATGTGTTACATATGAACCACCTTCAGAGATCTGATCCAGCCATCCTCTGCCCTAAAAAGTGAACGGCAGTACCTTCAGCGTCACTGCATGGACACCAAACTCCATGTGCGTCACCACACACATGGCTCACACATAATAAGCATGTCATAGTGCCATTCCACAGCAGGCCACTGCTATAAATGGGACAATGACCAAACAACTGCTGCCTCCCTTTCATTCCCAGCCTATTTTAGGAGCTGTTCTGCAAACCTACGACAGTGGGATTGCCCCTGACCCTGTGGGAGTTTCTTCTTTCACTAGTAGATGGACTTACGAAGGGTGGCACCAGCTCTTACAGACGTCATTGGTCAAGTAGGACGGTGTTGATCCGAGAAGCTGATTGGTGTCATTAAGATCACCTTTGGTGCAGCAAGGTGCTCGGTTTCATCCTGACGAAAGGAGAATCCACAAAGACGACAATTTGCTCATTAAGCGAGGGCCAGGGATGCTAAATAAGGTCACATAAGGCTACAGAAAATTAAGCATGTTCTGAAAGAAACACAAAGTGCTTAACAGACTTTTAAAAAGTCTGCACTCAAGGCTGATTTGGAGACATTTAAAAAGGCATCTAGAATAAGAGTCCCAACTATTGTATTGTCCCCTTACTGTCTTTTACTGCTGTATTTATTGATTTGTTAAACTTTCTCCTCATCTTTCTAACCTATCATCTCTTTCACCACATGATCCAGGTGGAGCATCTTATTACCAAGGTATTCTACAGAAGAAAGGTTAAAAGGTATACAATAAGACAATATTAAAATACAAGATATGATATTATAAAATAATTTCTGCAGTAATTATGGTCAGTAGTAATTGTGGTCATATGAGTGGGGACCACCACTGAGTGTAGTCTTGACCAAAATAAACTGAAATCTATTAGACACTGACACTGATAACTAAGGTGGGGGAGGGTCAATTTCCATTTAATCTGACAATGGTTTTTAAAATAAATATTACGTTTTAAAAAGATTTCCTTCATGTGACAAAGAACAATGTTCAAAGTAAATGAAACATCTAAACAATTAGAAATGTCTTTGAAATATAATTAAGACTCTTTCAGCAAGACACATTAAACTGACAGTAAAGAAAACAGTAAAGTTCACAAAAAAAAAAACTATTTCAAACACTGTTGTTTTGAACTTTCTATTATTAAAAGCCTTTCATAAAAAATAAATAAATACTTTTTTTTTTAAAAGCATCAGGGTTCTCTCGGGCACCACAAAAAAATTAGGGAACATCAACATTTCATATTTCTCAGCAACTTTTATAGTGGGAATATGGAATAATATCATGCATTATTTACAAAAAAAAAACAGTACTGAACCATACTAATAGTAGTACTAGTACTAATAGTAGTAGTAGTAGTGATAACAGTAATAGTACATGTTGAAATTACCACACTCTAATAGGGCCCTATGAAATCTGTTTAATATTTTCCTGAATTCCATTTTATTTATTTCCAAATTCTGTTATTTAATTTTTCTGGATTCTGTTTTTTCCATTTTAAATTTTACTCCACTCCCTTTTAATAGTTAAAGTTTATTCATCAAAGTATGTCTAATTAAATAAAATCATGAAACTTCTACATTTTCAAATCAATTTAATAAAAGTTTAACAACTTTAAGAACAAAGTTTAAGAACAAAAAAATTCTGTGTGTATTTGAATGTTTATGGTTATCAAATCAAGGCTTGAAATATTAATTTTATTTCTTTTAATTACTTAAAATTAAGCAAACTTTTTTTTTTTTTTTTTGCAAACAAAGGGGATTTACTATTAAATTTAAAACCTGGAAGAAATGTGGGATTATTCCTTAAAAAATAATGTTTGTTTCATTTTAGTAGTAGTAGTAGTAAACTATGTACATTCTACTGAACAATAGACTTCAAAACTGGACTTTTATTTTGACGGGTTGCAAAATAAATGAATACCTTTACAGTTCTGTGCATGTTATGAGATGCTTTTGCTCAAATCAAACAGTCAGATGCTCATGATTTGACTCTCAGAGCAGTTCTGGAGATGTTCTTCATGTGTATTCATCCTCAAGTAAGACGCCAGATGCTGAAATCACTGCGAGCGGCATGCACTAAACTGTGAATTCTGTTTTTATGAATTGATTCCACAATACTGTCTGCATGGCGGGAAAACAGAGCCCTTCAATTATACCAGCACATTTTCTCTCACCAAGGTGGCCAAAATGATTAGAACACTAGTATTTTCACCAGCTAAAAATGGTTTTAAGTCAGTCATTTCTATATTTTGCTGTAGTTTAGTGTGGCAATAGGAAATATCAGTTAACATTTCCAAACACTAATTTTTGCCATGAACTGTAATATTACAGTGAGATTTCAGCTTGCACGAGGAGTCTGACATCAGCCAGTGCTCCACACAGAGATCTGATCTCACCATCATCAGTCTGTCTGGAGTGATATGAACAAACGGAAACAGTTTAAATCCAGAAGAACTGTGGCAGTGTCTCCAAGATGCTTCAAAAAACCTAACTGCAAAGCTACAATACTGTTAAAAGTTTTAGGCACTTGTGCAAAAATGCTGTAAAATGAGGATGCTGTAAAAAAAAAAAAAAAAAAAATTCATAAATAGATTTTCTTTATCAAATTAGCTTCTATTAACTAAATTAAATCAACATTTGGTGTGATCATCCTTTGTGTTTAAAGCAGCTTTAGCCCTAAAAGAGCACTTGTGGATAGATTTTCAGGTAGCTTTACAGTTAGGTCTCTTGAAAAAACATTTTCATGTTGCCTTTGTATTCCGCTTTAAGTAAATGAAAAAAAGACAACATATATTGCGCATTTGTGGCCTGCTCTCCCGATTTAATTTCCTTGTCCTACCTGTCCCGTCTAAGTATAATATGACGTGCCCTTCACCTGCACTGACCCTCTCTATCCCCTTACAGCTCTGGCAGGCAGTGGGGTTGTACGGTGGCCTGCTTTGACCCTGGTACACAGAAGCAGTGCCTTTGATAAAGGGCTTTGTCTGACCTAACAATGGTGGTGGGGGCACAATGCCGCCGCTTTCAGAGCTCTCTGCACAGCGGCGTCTGGAGCGGCAGGAATGCTGCTAGTTTATTGTTCAACTGAAGGGCAGGTCTGATGGGGTACCAAAGGTCCTAGAGTTCCTCCCGGCCTCGATGCCATCATTACCCCACAGTGACAACAACACCATTACAAACTTTCCCACCCTCACAAAAGATCAAAGTGAACATTTCAAGTCCGAGCAAGTCCAGTTTGGGTTGGTCAGGTGTTATATATTAACAGCCTTCCTGGAATCAAAGAGATCTGAGCCAGCCGTTGCCTCAAACTGTCCTAAAAACTGAATGGCATCTGCATCCCTGCGCAGGTGCGAAGCTCTGTAACACCGCTCACACATTATACGCATGTCATAGTGCAATGCCACCATAGGAGGAACAACAACCGAACCACTGCTCCTTTTAGACTATTTCTGGAGCTGTTCTGCTAGCCTATGAGACGGTGGGATTGCCCCTGACCCCCTTGGAGTCTCTTCTTTCACTAGGACATGAACCTAAGTAACAGCAGACGTCAATCGTCCAGTAAGACTGCATTGGCACAGAGAGCCGATTCATGTGATCAAGACACCGAAGAACTTCCCCTTGATAACAGTGACCCACAAACACCAATCATGGCAATCTTGGTTGTGCCAAATACACACTCACACTCTACATCACCTTCTGTGGAAAGGAAAGTTCTCTAAAGGCAATCAGCTGACCTGTAGCAAGGCGCTTTGTTTCACCATGACGACTGGCCACATAATTCATGATACGAGAGAAAAATAGGTGGGACTTAAGCTCGTCTGAGCCACCTATGCCAGGAAACAGTCATAAAATGGGACAAGCTGATAAATTAACTGTAAGCTTCAAGGATGGCTTTATCTTTGCCTTGAGTAACTCTGTAATGTGCTAACTATTATTACTGCATTAAATATACAATATAATTCAAGAGTTTTGCGGTCAGAAATGTAAAAAAAATATTTTTATCTTCTACGCTCATAGAGCCTGTATTAATTTGATAAAAAAAAAAAATAAAAATAAAAAAAAGCAATATTGAGAAATATTTGTCGAATATGAAGTGTTTTCTATTTGAATGCATTTTAAAACGCAAAGCTGAATGTTTAGCAGCCATTATTCCAGTTTTCAGTGTCACATGATCCTTTTTTTAAGTAGCGAAAGGTAGTGTAAAAACTATTGTCAATAACACAAAGAAAAGTTTTCCTTGCGTTCAGCTTGTATTTTGCTACACTGATGCTGGATGGATCCATTCACTGACTAAAGCTGAATCAAGTGTGAGAGACCGACAGATAAATATATATAAAGAGAGAGCGAGCGCGAGAGAGAGACAGGACAGATAATAACAAAGGGGTTTATGATGTGGTTGCTAGGCAGGCACTGATTCGTCTTTGCTGTAAACGAAACACACAGGATATTACTATAAAATAAACACTGGTAGAGTAACTCACAGATACAATAATTAAACGATAAGAGCTGGTGTGACTGTGTGTGAGCGCATGTGTGTAGAAGACTCTCAGGCTCAGCACTCCATGTTCTGGATCAAAACACTCCTGTCATCTCTCAACCATAATTTGGGTCCATAGGTTTTTAGTGTTTTTTTTTTTAAAGCTCATGTTATAGCTTGCGTAGTACTCTATAGAACAACTCAACATGTGCTAAACGGCATCACACGCTCATGCGATGCGATCCACCACTGCCTCATTTGCCTGAACACATAAAAATCATTGTCAAATTGTTTAAAAGGTCAACATGTGAGGCTTAGATGTGTTTGTGCATGTCTTTGTGTGTGTGGTTAAAGGAAACTGTCATGGATCTACTAATCACTGTGCACACAAACATGGGGTGAAGGTCTCTCTAGGGAGGGGAAATTTGTTTGCTTGTGTATGGGGTCAAAATTCCGTCTCTCAACGTAGATCAGTAACTCAGTATACCAGTAAACTAGTGGGGGTTGAACTCTAAAGGCTGATACAGACTTAACGACGATCACTGACAAACACTAATGGCCCACAGCAATACATCACCTCAAAATGTAATCACAATGATTGTGCATTTCTCTGCATATAAATCAGCATCTTATGCAAGCGTTCCCTAAAAACTGCATCTGATTATGGTCAGGTGAATCCAAAACCAGCTTAACTTAAAGGTTTAGTTCACCCAACAATGAAAATTATGTAATTAATGACTCACCCTAATGTTGTTCCAAACCCATAATACCTCCGTTCATCTTCAGAACACAGTTTAACATATTTTAGATTTAGTCCAAGAGCTCTCAGTGCCTCTATTGAAGCTGTGTGTACGGTATACTGTCCATGTCCAGAAAGGTAAGAAAAACATAATCGAAGTAGTCCATGTGACATCAGACGATCAGTTAGAATATTTCGAAGCATCGAAAATACATTTTAATCCAAAAATAGCAAAAACTATGACTTTATTCAGCATTGTCTTCTCTTCCGTGTCTGTTGTGAGTGAGTTCAAAAATCTGTAGTCTGGATATCCGGTTCACGAACGGATCATTCGATGTAACCGGATCTTCTTGAACCAGTTCACCAAATCGAACCAAATAGTTTGAAACTGTTCGCGTCTCCAATAAGCATTAATCCACAAATGACTTAAGCTGTGAACATTTTTAATGTGGCTGACACTCCCTCTGAGTTCAAACAAACCAATAATAATTCATGTACTCAAACAGTAACTTACACCGACTGAACTGCTGTGAAGAGAGAACTGAAGATGAACACCGAGTCGAGCCAGATAACGAACAATAGACTGACTCGTTGCATCGAACCACATCGAACCGGTTGCTTCGGTTTTCGGATCACCAGTAGAGCTTTCAGACAGTTTGATTCAATAAACCGGTTGAAGAAAACGGTTCACCGGTTCCTTTTGCGCTCGACGTAATGGTGTCATTAGTGAGGATTGCCCTTGATTCAAGCCTTCGGTTTACCCGGGCTCATAACATTAGCACAGTATCAGTTCAGAATCAATCACCAAAAGAACCAGTTCGGTTCACAGAGACCAATTCTCTGTGTGTCAGTCTGCTTCACACTCAATCACACATGCGGAGTATCATCAGCTCCTCGGTTCTCGAATCGGAAGTGTCTGACAGAAACTGTTAACTCGAGAACGAGTCAATCTTTTGTTCGTTATCTGGCTCGGCTCTTCAGTTCTCTCTTCATAGCAGTTCAGTCAGTGTACTCTGAGTAAATCAATACTCCGGGATATTGGTTCGTTTTAACTCAGAGGGAGTGTCAGCCACATTAAAAAAAGTTAACAGCTTAACATGGTTAAGTGTGGATTAATGCTTATTGGAGATGCAAATCGTTTCAAACGATTAAGTTCGATTTGGTGAACCGATTCAAGAAGATCCGGTTACGTCGAATGATTCGTTCACGAACCGGATATCATTGAACTGTTGTGTTTTGAACTCGCTCACAACAGACATAGAAGAGAAGACAATGATGAATAAAGTCAAAGTTTTTGCTATTTTTGGCCCAAAATGTATTTGATGCTTCAACAAATTCTAACTGACCCTCTGGTGTCACATGGACTACTTTGAAGAGGTTTTTATTACCTTTCTAACCATGGACAGTAGACCGTACACACAGTAGAACTAACCCTTTAAAGACCTCAAAACCAAACAAGTGTCTAGATATTAACATGACTCGCTACTACATTTTAATGTATTTAAATCAAAAGAAAAACAGGTCTATAACATTACAAAAGTTTGGGCTTGGTAAAGTTTTGAAAGTTTTTGAAAGAAGTCTCTTATGCCCACCAAGGCTGCATTTATTTGATCAGAATACAACAAACATTATTATTGTGAAATATTACAACAACATTTTTCTATATTAACATTTAGAAATGTTCAGCAGCCATTACTATAATCTTCAGTGTCACATGATCTTCCAAAAAACATCCTCAAATATAGATTTGGTGCGTACGTAACATTTATCTTAATTCAAAAACAGTTGTGCTGCGTCTTTGATGAACATACAAAATATTTAATATATTAATATTATTACTGGTCTTATTGATGTAATTCATTGCTGTTGAATAAAAAGTATTAAATTCTAACAACAAAATCTAATTTTTTCAAGGGGGGAAAACTGATAAACTAATTTAAACTGTACTTTGTTGGTTTTTAAAATGATTTGCAGCTATATTTCAGAAAGTAATTTGCATTTTTTTTTTTTTTACATATGGAAATACAGAAGTAAAATCACATCTGGGACTGAGCCTCAGATTTAGGCCCTAAAAGCTACAGTGTCAAAGAGAGAGAATAGAAAATATTGCACTTGCTACAGAAGTAAAAGTAGATTTTATAAAGTCTAACTCATCTTTGTTGTTCTGATTCTCTCGTGTGCTTTGTAAAGCAATAAAAGAGACATAAGTGTGTGTGTGTGTTCAAAAAGAATTTAACACAGGAAAAGGATCCCGTTACCTGTGGTCCTCATTTCCTGCAATAAGAGAAATACAGTTCAGCACATGCCATGGTCGTAAATAAGGTGTGCTCTCAAAATAACGCTGTAAATATAGGCATGTGAGATGTACAGAAGAGCATGATGCTTCTTGAGCAGGACTTTAGCTCAGCACAGTTCATCTGAAACAGAGGACCTAGATCTCCCTACATAAAGCTTTATACACACATAAAATGAAAACATCAGAACATTATTCTCTAGATAAGAGGATTTCTCCACGACATAAACTAACTGGGGTCACCTGTTAATAGCACATTTCGATACATTTTTGATACTATGATAATAAAATACTGAATGTACCGGTAATTAAGCTCTACAGCCAAGCAATAAAGTTTTTTATATTGAGTAAAAATCTACCACTAAATCTAAATACAACATCACTTAAATGTGATTCATTCAGCTCACTGCAGCAATATATAATGCCTTTCTAGTAAACACTAAAATATAATCGCTAAAGAAGAAATAATTACAACACTAACTCATCTAATGTATCAGACATGAAGACACTTTAGATGATGGGGCAGATGTTACTGCAGTGGCAGCCAGCAATAATATATAAAAAAAACTGTACCAACTACAAGTATTATGAGATTTCTATGTTTTCAGAAACAGAATCATGGCATTCTGCACGGGCCCAAGATGCTCAGACCCGAGCCGAGCCTGCCCCTTCTCCAAAAACAGCTTATACTGCTGTTTTAGGTATTAAAAATAGTTCCGTTTCGTATGTAATGGCAAAGTGATTATACTTTTTTTTTTTAAGTTAATTTCAAAAAAGGTTTGGAGCATTTTTTGTTCGTTAAATATACGTTTTTACTTTTTAATTTAATGAACAAGCAGTCAGTGGCAGACAGTAAGCTGATCATATATGTTTGATAAATGTAGCCTTCTCTAATCATCACGACTTGCCGAAAAATAAAATCTATAGATATATAAAAACAATTAAAGCATATTACAATGTTTAAACGGTAAACTTGGATAAATGGATATAACCAATAGTTTGTGTGGAGAGTGGAAGCTATGCGCACTTTGGACGTGGAGGTAAGAGTAATTTATCATTCGTAACTGTAAAGGGTCTACTTTTATTTTTGATCACTCACAATAATCAACAAAATGTTGTGCTTTTATAAAATAAAGAAACATTTTTGACATTTGGTCTCGAACAGGAGCGCTTCACAATAATAAATGGAAACTCAGTGAATACATGCCTCACAGACATGATAAATATATCTATAGAAAGCTTTAAATTAGTACTTAAAATAAAACATATCAAACAATAACTCTTATTATAATCAATCCATATAGATGCATTTTCTTAAAGGCACGTCTAATGAGGAGATGGCGAACAATGCACATGACCAATTGGCAATCAAATCCAAATTCTTTAAAAATGCAGCTTTTTCAGAAGCATTAGGAACTTTTAATAACTCGCCACACTCCAACTTCTCCCCGATGCTCTGCATGGTCAGCTGCATGTGTTGCATATTGCATAGGTGATGTATAATATTTATAATAGATTATCATCATTATAACAGTATTTCATACAGTACTAACATTTGAGAGCAGTGGCACCAGCACCACTAAGTTCTACAGATGGTGAGGCCAGGAGCAGATTTGATAGCGCTGGGGGTGGTGTGCGTGGGTCTTCAAAATATAGATCATTTAATCATAAAATGACTATTGTTTTGAATTAATAAGTGCAGTTACTAATATTATGTCATGTTCATTTTTTTATTGTTTATACAGATTCGACAGTAAAGCACTAAGCTTGAGTTAAGATGCATACAAAATTAATTTTTATTTACAACAGTAAAAGGTGCAAAATATACTTTTAATATACAGAAAATGTAAACTTGTAGGACAAGTTTGTTTGCATCGCGGTCCGAGCTGATAAATGTAGCTCATTTTAGTTTCACTTTCATTTCGTTCGCTGTTTTTCAAATGCAACAGAAATGGCAGAGCTTATGAGTTGGGCAACGCGGTGGACCGCTGACAAAGATTTGTCGCACCGGCAGTCTGGAGCCCTGCTATGTGTGCTCTGTGCGTATATAGGCACAATTAAATTCATCTAATTAATTAGAGGCTTTGTAATTAATTAATCGAAATTAAATCGCATTTTAAATCGCATATAAATATTTGACCAGAGAACAGTGACAAGTATTTTTTTTTCACATGGATTTATAGTATACCATTGAATAATGACTGAATACATAAGCAACAAAATATTGCAGACCAGTGCAATTTTTGCCATTAAGTGTACAATAGCATATTTAGAAATAATTTAGAAATAGTACATTTCAGAAATTCAGGAAGCTTATAGGTGCTGGAACCTTCTGTAAAGTGTTTAAGTAAAACACAATACTGTCAAGTACATTCAGAACATTGGAAACCCTGACTATTAGAAAACATCTCTCTGTTGCTTAAGAGGCCATAACATACTTAGTCCAACTCTCAATAACCTTGGCCAAAACAATAAAGAGTTCAACATAAAGTGCCAGTTGCACCAACAAAATACTTTGTTATAGGTGACACTTGAGGCTCGATGTGCTGCGGTGATATGCGAACGCTAGTTGGTGCTCCAGTATAATCGGTTCGCCGAAACTCATCCAGTGAGAAACGTTCCGCGGTGCAAAAATAAGTTATTAAAAATGCGGGAAATTTTGTCTGTAATTAATTAATCTTAATTAACGCGTTATTTTTTGTGTAATTAATTATTCTCAATTAACGCGTTAAAGTCCCGGCCCTAATATATATATATATATATATATATATATAAAAGACATGGCCCGATCCCAGCCCGAATGGACTCAGAATGTCGGGTTCTGAGGGTCTTGCAGACCTCTACTCTGGAATATCACATAAATAACACCCATAACATATTATAATTCCAACATTCCATGATATTAGCATCTAATAACTGTAACATGGTACCATCACAGAACATTTATGTACAGAAAGGTGTGCACAGAAAAAGGCTTCACAATAAAACATAGCCTAGTTTCAGAGAAAACTACAGAGATGCATAAACTATTAAACATGCCGCAAAGACCAAAATAACCATTTCCAACATTTCTCTGCTTATTTGGACAATCTGTGACAATTCTAGGCTACCATGGCTGTTTACCTCGTGATGTGTGATAGTCCCAGAGTGAGCTCTGAAAAGCGCTGTGTGTTGTGATTAAAACGCATTCCTGTGTAGTTATGCACTCGCTAATTTACATTCCAACACCACAAAGAGTGAACATACCCCATATTCAGACAGGCCCGTGTACCAGGCGTAGCCAAAACATTGCCTTATTAACATCCCAGTGTCACACACAGTTGACCTGCTCTCATCGTCAGACTCCAAATAAAATCTATTTAGACTAAATTGGGCTTGAGGTTAGAGGGGCTGGAAGCAATTTTATCCATTCTGCTTTCTTGTGCCATTTTACTTGTGCTAACTTCAAATGTCTTGCTTCCAAAACCTCGCCTGCAATCACATCTCTGTAAACCTTAATCTGCAAAATGTTTCTTATTGGCAAAAAAGCACATCACTTGACACTCTTTTTGCTGTTTGCCCAGTAAAAAGCTGTCACAGTATACAGGTGAGATTTCTCATGATGCCTATTTCAAGGATAATTGTCAGGTATGGACATTTATAACAAACCACTGGTAAAAATCTTTTAAACAAGCTTTATAATAAACCACCAGTTTTAACAATGATTTGGTCAGAGGCTGACTGAGCAGGATGTAGCTGCTTGTGCTGTTGATGATTGAGTATTCATAAAGTGGCACTATCCAGCAGTAACACCAGCAGTTAAAGCTACAGCGGGAAGCAAAAGAGACAGTGCCCTTAATGCATGCCATGGGTTTGGTAGAGGTAATTAAGAATGAACGAGGAGAAATCACATGAAAGGAGGCAATGACTTTAGCATTTTGACTGACCCATTATGTTGTTCATGCAATAAAACCCTGTCTCTTATGTTTGTGCTAAATCCACAAAATGATCTGAATGAATAGCTAAACAATGGTGTAAATGGGAAGGCTAATTAAACATACACAACTCACCCACTTAGATTTCACTGCTTTGTCGTGTCAAAAATCAAACTTTAAATTACTGACTTGAACACATGATCTGTACATTTTTAGTAAGCAACCTGCTTGTTAAAATTAAGAGTACAGCGCAATAAAAATATAAAAATTGTATTTGTCATTTTTTTCCATTAGTGTATTGTGAGCAGTAGTGTAAGTAATAGGGCTGGGTTTTGAAACAAATTTCACAATTCGATTCTTAGATTTACTCGTGATTCAAATAAATTTGGATTATTTTGGATATATATATCAGGTACAGTAGGATACATGCCAAATTTGATTTATAAATAAACTGAGGGGCTACGGTGATCTGTCAGTCCACATTAAACAGTGCCAAAATGCCATTCATAGTTTGAATAACGCAATACAATAGACAGAGTTCCGTCCATTAACTGAAAAAAGGCTAGACTAATCGATTCTTGGGATTTAAGAATCTATATTGTTCCGTTAAAATGAGAATCAATTAAAATAGAGATATTTTTTACCCAGCCCTAGCAAGTAATGTTTACTTATTTGCCAAATGTGTCAACATTCAGTGTAACTGGAACATGAATTTACATTTTTTTTAAAACCACCTCAAGGACTTTGCTTCCTTGTTTCAGAATACCACTGCATGCCAATGAGTGCAACAGTACTTTGGTAATGATTACCACATTCACATACTTGCGTACTCAAGTAACACGCCACTACTGTTGTACAATAAGTTAAAAGGGATACTCCATCACTTAGCCCCATGTCGTTCCAAGCCCGTAAAAGCTTTGTTCATCTTTGGAGCACAATTTAAGATATTTTGGATGAAAACCAAGAGGCTTGAGACTGTCCTATAGACTGCCAAGTAAATTACACGGTCAAGGTGCAAAAATGTATGAAAGACGTTGTCAGAATAGTCCATCTGCCATCAGAGGTTCAACCGTAATGTTAAGAAGTGACGAGAAATGTTTTGCAAAAGAAAACAAAAATATCTTTATTCAACAATTCATCTCCTCTGTGTCTCCATATCAACGTAGTGCCATTTTGGAGAATATCCACTGACCGCAAGCAGCTTACATGCTTCGGTGTAAGCCACGCCACAAGGACACATTTTCTACGTACATTTATGCTTTGATTTGAAAGAAAATAGTGCATTCCTTGTGGCACTACTGATGGCAATTGGACTATATATATATACTATTCTGTACTTTGACAGTGTTTTTTACTTGAAAGTAAGTGGGACAGTTACAAGCCTCCTGGTCATCCAAAATATCTTAAAATGTGTTCTGAAGATAAAAGAAGCTTTTACGGGTTTGGAACAGCATGGGGTTAAGTGATTAATGACAAAATTTTCATTTTGGGGTAGAGTATCCCTTTCAGAAATAGTGAAAAAGAGGTCAATAATCCTGAAATAAGAGAGAAAGAGAGAGATTGAGAAAGACAACTTGCTGGACTGAGTCATAGCTTCTCCAGGTGGATGAACGCAGCAGGCTTAAGAACAACATTTTTCAACACTGATGCATTTCCTGCAGCACTTGTCCCGCACTGCAAAATGCGGAGACTATAAGCCCACATCAAAGAAAGCAGTGGATGAGCCAACAAAACATGCACAAGCTTGATACACGAAACTCTACAACATGATTGGTTCCATCACCTGGTAGCAATAGAACAAACGGAGCTCTGCAGACCACTGAAGCCCTGAAAGATTCCACACAAAAAAAAAAAAAACATTGAGAAACTAATTCTACCTACGTCCTACTAAAATGTATACATTTTTGCTAAAATTTTCTGTATTATAAGCATGGGAACTTTTGAAAATTGAGGTGTGAAAGAGAGAGAGAGAGAGAAAATCAAATAGTACCAGGGAGAAAAGAGAGCGTCAGAAGCCCGTCACTTGCTGATTTACGGACATTTTGTATCTATGACTCAAAAACAACAAGTAGGCACTAGTGAAGCAAATCCAGCTGATATCACACCAAGTGAAAGAAGTTATTGATATTAAATATAATAAACCCAATGGTTCAGACACAGCATAAAAAGTTTTGAATGATGTGGCTGCTGTTACACTAGCCATGTGCAAACCAAGTGAGTGTCTAGGCCACACAGCAATGATGCAATGCATACATGAAGCGGAGGATCATTTTTGAGATAATTCACTGACTTTTGGAAAGACAACAAATGGCCACTCTATAGTTACAAACACAGACATTTAGAGAAGTCAATGGTTTTAGGTCAGTTATTTCTATTTGCTGCTGCAATGCGTCAGTAGGAAATATTCATTTACATTTCTAAACATTAATTTTGCCATTAATTGTAATACTCCAGTGAGATTTTATACACACAAGGAGAGAGACAGCCACTGCTCTCAACAGTAAGTCTGGAATGACATGAAGAAACAGAAAAAAACTAAAGATTAAAACCAGAAGAAATGTGGCAGCATCTCCATAGATGCTTTAAGAAACAGAACTGCAAAACTGCCTTAAAAATTACGCACATTGATAAATAAAATCAATTTATGACACTTTTTGAAAGCATCTTCACTGTAAAGCATTTTTACACAAGTGCCTAAAACTTTTCACAGTACTGTAGTTTTGCAGGTAGGATCTTGATGTTGATTTAGTCCGTCTCAGTTTGTTCTTGATCAGATCTCCGTGTGGAGCACTGGCTGCTGTCAGACTCCTTGTGGAAACAAAAATCTCACTGGAATTCTTACAATTAATGGCAAAAGGAATGTTTGGTAACGTAAACTGATATTTCCTACTCGCACACTACAGCAAAAAGATAGTACAGTAGAGCATATCACAAAAAAGAAAAAAAAATGTATAGACCTGGTATTAGTTTTGGGCGATGTGGTAATTTTTCAAATAGTCATATCGTCAGCCCGTGAGATCAACGATACACGATATTATCGTGCATTGTGGAGCAAGAGAGAGACTTTGTTCTTTTCATAAAACTATTTGGTGTTTTAAACCGCGCTGCTACATGAGAAAGATCCTATGGAATCACCAATAATCGAAAAATATATACTTTCAAACATACACTAACATTAAATATAAAAATACTGTATTTAAAACAGCTAGTTCATATATAGTCCGATGCAACTGTCATATCGCTCGTCCTGTGACAAATTTGCCGCATCTATGCACGGAAGTCTAAATGTTCAGCAAAATCAGTCAACAGTGAAAAACAATAGTAGATTTCATTTAAAGTCCAACAGTTTAACACTAATATTGGACATAATGAACACGTTAAATATAAAGTATTCAAAACAGGTAAGTTCATATATTTGGAGTAAAGTTGAATTGTACTGCTGCATCATACAGCGCTCCGGACCGCACACCTCATGATGAGACCGACGCACCGCCACAGAAACAAGAATGAGATTCTTTCTATCGTAACTGTGGCATTAAACTCAGTTAGTGAGGGCTCGTTTAAAATATTGCACATATATAGGCCATTCAGATTACTTGTTAAAGTGCAATGAAATACCTTATCTGCAGACGATGTACGTCTTTTTGAGGATGGAGACTTTGTAACGGCCAAAACTATGTATTTTGCATGCATCACATTATAATGCGGTGTGCATGAGAATAATAAGGTGGCAGAGCAAATTTATCATCCATAATGGTCATCACCACATAGTGTGTGTTAGAAGTTAAGTGATAAGTATTTTAGAGAAGGACTACATGAGAACCACTATGGATGAGAAGTTCACTCTGCAGCCTTATTATTTTGTCTTTTCTTTATTTGTAATGCAAAAAAAAAGAAAAAAAAAGGAAAAGAGTTATTCTCTCATGAATGAGAAGAGCACGTTGCCGTATACCAGCCATTAAACTTTTTCACTGACTACAGGCCCTGATCCTCTTTTGCATGCACTGTGTGTGTGTGTGTGTGTGTGTGTGTGTGTGTGTGTGTGTGTGAGATGCGATGCAGAAGAGAATTAGCTAGATTATAATAGGCCACCTAATAAAACTAAAAATAGTTATTATTATTAAATACATTAATAGGAGAATGAGCCTAATATAGTCTTGACTATCGACAGAGAAATCTGCTTGCGTTGATATCTGATTATTGTTAATACACGATTACTATCTACTATCAGATACTATCTACTATTGGTTTACTATGTAAATAAACTTTAAATCTGCAGGTCGAACTCCTTGTATAACATTAAACTTTTTTTTCTGAGCATTAGTCAACACTGATATCAAAGAGGGAGACAGTAATGGCCCAGAAATTACCCTGCAGCTTTAATAAACTAGTGAAGACTACTGAAATGGTAGCCTACACACAGTGCCCTTAACAGTATGGCCGTGTATTGCAGATCCTTTAGCCAATGACATATCATGCAAAATATTTTACAGCTAAACCCTGCAGTTTATATCTGTAACTAGTTGGCGGCAATGGTGCCTGAAAATAAAGTTGCCCGTGTATCATCACCTGAGTCATACATCTACAACATTTGTTTGCCAAAGGAAAAAAAGGGTACGAGAGAAAGCAAGAGGGTGAGAGAGATGCTAGAAAGTTATCACATGCTTTTAACCAATCTTTTCTCTCTCTCTCTCTCACACACACACACATCCATCTCTGCTTCAACTATGATAAACAAATGAGTCATCTAGGGCTCACTGAGAACACTGACTCACTAACGCTTCATTCTCTCACTCCTCCTGCAGCAACACACACTCAGCCAAGCACACAGCAGCTCCTAAACAAAGTGGATATAAAAAAGAAAAACATTCAGGGCAAAAGAGTTAGAGAATTCACAACAGGGAGGAGATGCCAAGAGAAGGGGGTCCATTACAATAAAGATGTGTTTTGTACACACTTAAAGGGATCGTTCATCCAAAATTGTACAATTCTGTCATCATTTATTCATGTTGTGTCATTCCAAACCTCTAAGAATGAATTTCTTCTAGTTACACAAAATAAGATATTTCAGAATGTTGCAACTGTTTTTGCCCACACAATTAAAGTCAACGCTGTGCAAACAGCATTAGACTTACAGCACAGACAAAATAAATAAAACATTGAGACATTTTATGTTATTGTTACTATATTTTATGTTACACAGAAGAAAGTCAGCCAGGTTTGGAATGACAGGTTGAGTACTAAATGAATAAAGCAGCTAATCTTTTTAACTAGACTACTTTATTATTTACAAAATAAAAATGATTCCTCTAGTATTGAAACACTGCAAACTGAGACCAAGGCTGACATACTCAAGAAAAGTATATTTTATATCATTATATTAAACATTTAAATCAGAGACACTCACTGCCAGAAATAGAAGTCTGATTAGAAAAAGAAAAAAAGAGATTTAAGAAGACATGACTATAAAGAAAATCACTAATTTTTAAGATTGCTCACCTTTAGACACCGAAGTAAGCCCCTCAGATTTCACTAAATCTATGCCGACATAGGCACCGTTCTCTGGAGGAGGAGCGCTGGACGATGACAAGGGAAGCGCATCATGCCTGTTCGCAGGCCGGAGGTCGTCTCTCAGGTCTAGGGCGATGTAGTTCAGGCCATTCTGGTGTTCCACAGGTAGAGTCCTTGCAGACCTCACAGAGGGGGAATTGTCTCTATCTGAGGAGTTTCCATGTGTTGCCTCACTGCCAGATGTCATGCCGTCAGTCCAAACACAGTCAAAGTTCTGACCCTTGCTGCGGCCCACCTGCTGAGCCCCACTATTGCCAGGCACTGTGCCATTGGTGTCCGGGCCACTTCCACCTGATGCTCCTGATGATGTGACAAAGGTCTCCGAGCTGTGTCTCCGCCTGCCCTGGGGGTCAGCACGGACAACCTTAGGCTCAGTCGGGGGGCTGAAGGGGAAAAAGTGTTGCTCCAGGACACACAGATGCTCAAGCATGGCTGTAGGGCTCTTGGACTCCTCCTCGGGCTCAAAAGACATTTCAGCATAGTCGTCAGGCTTACCCACCGGGAGCCCACTGCAGTGGGAGGATGAGGAGGGCCAGATATATGAAGGAGGATTCCAGGGGGCCACCAGGGAGGGGCGTGGGGACCGACTCTTTGGTGGAAGACCATCCACCTCGACAGACATGTAATCCTGTGGCAGCGGAGACTTGCGCTGCTCACGGTTGATGCTTTGGATTGAGGGGGAGCCTTCAGCAGACAACGAACAGGCAGAATATGTGGGCCGATCCCCAGATTCAATATTAATGTATTCTCCAGGGCTGGAAGGACGCATTGGCACTTCTCCTGCTCGCAGAGAGCCGTGCAAACTCCGCCTTCCCAGGGGCAGGCGGTTTGGCCGAATGGCACGGTGGTCTGTGAAGCCATTATGTTGAGAGGACTCAGGAGGTGGGCACCTGCTACTACGATCTGGGGTGGCTGTGGGTGAAATGTAGAGCGGTTTTGCTGGGGAACTCATTGGGACGTAATCGTCATGCTCAGCCTGCTCTCTGGATGGAGCTTTGTATGAGCGAGGGAGGGAGAAATACGGACTGTGGGACTTGGGGACACCAGGAGTGGTCAAGGCATAATAATTTTCAGCAGAAACCTTTTGAGCATTAGCTGTGGTGCTGCTCTGAGACATATCCATGTATCCTGCATTCTCATGGCGGTCTGAGGCTCTACGTCCCACTGCTCGTCTGCTAATGTCAGGGCTGGATGGGACGGGAGAGTCAGTAGCCCCACTTCTACCAGGGAGCATCATCATATAGCCTTGAGAGTCCGTGTGCTGGGGAACATGTAAAGCAGTACTTGGGACTTGTGGAGAGGCAGAGAGGAGAATATTTGGTTGCATAGGCATGTAGTCTGCATCACTAGTGGAGGGCAGCACACCTGCCATCATGGGCATGTATCCATCATCCTTAGACGCGTCTGCAGGCCTTAGGCTAGGGGGCCGGTCCTGGCTGTGTTCAGAACTGGAGCTGTAGTCAGAGCAGAGGGAGGAGGAGGTAGAGACAGTCTGGACACTGCCACCCCAAGAGCTACTCTCAGCCACAGCCTCGTCCAGCGAGAAGGTGGTCTGGGTCATCTTCTGATAAACAGCAACTCCAGCAGCACTAGCGCCCCCAACCTGCCTGGAGAAGGAGGGAGTCCGCCTCCTTAAAGAGCCTGATCGTGAATCTTCATCTGCACTCTCATCTTTGATGGCCTCAGCTGCACTCGTTCCATACATGTCACGATTGCCATAGCCCATAGCCATGTAGCCATTGAGGCAGTGCTCCTCACGGATCGGTGGGGTGTTTCCCAGGGAGTCAGGGGTGTTGCTGCGCACTCTGAAATACCTGAAGTCTCCGGGGCTGGAGCCATACTCATCAGAGGAGTTAAAACCTCCATCACTCGGGGATCCACAAATGGACGCGCTGGAGGGGCGAGTGATCGTGTCTGACACAGAGCCATGGCCGCTGCTGCTGGACATGCTGATGGGACTGGTGGTAGAAGGAAAGTGTGACACTGGCAGCGAGGCAGAACGGGCATGATAAGTGGAGCCTGGCGGGGCACGAATATAGCGGGCCCCTGTCCCACTACTACTCTCCTGTCGGCTCAGGTTAGCACGGGCTGTGTTGAGATGAATTAGGCTACCTGTCACAGAGCGAAAGGGGCGGTTCATTGTGCTTTCTCCCTCGCTGGAGGTGCGGAATCGGTAGCCACTTGCTCCACTGCTCTTCCTGCTGGGTGGCGTGCCCACCACAGACTCGGTCCGAGACCGCCGCTGAAGCCCCGTCTGGCTGGGCGGGAGGTTGCCCAAGTGTCGCCGCGTGGTGATGAAACCCATCGGGTTGGTGCCAGAAGACTGGCTTTTGCTTCTGGGCCTGAACTCGGCATACGCCTTCAGTGCCTTCATGGTCTCTAGAATGGTCTCGTGCATGTTCTGAGCCACCACAGAATCATCCACCTGCATCCAAACTTCCCCAGGCCCTATAGACGAAGAGCGGCCGACCTCGATGAAGAAGAAGCTCTCTGAATGGCCGCAGCGTCTGATGTTCATCAGCTGCAAGTTCACGCAAGGCGTCTCAGAGTTCAGCTTCACCAGGTGAATGCTCTTGGCGGACAGACAGAGTCTATACACACCAGTTAGATTCTTCGTCTGGCCCAAGCCCTTCGGTTTAACATTTACCTGCCATACTTCCTTAAAGTCAGTCCCAGGGGTCACAGTACCGTATCCATCGTCAATCTCATCCGCGTCCAGGTGGCCTTTCTTGCCCTCACACATGAGCTCACTGAGCGCCTGGTACCACTCCTCCTGCTCATGCTCATTCTCAGCGACAATCGCAAAGTATTCATCCTTAGTATACAGAGCAATGAGATGCTTATTCTTAGAATCCGCCCTTTTATTCACGGTGAAACACTGGTAGAGACAGATCACTCTTTTGGGGGCAGAGGCGCCAGCTGAGGCGGCGGCGTTTGAGCGCAGTGTGTTTCGAAATTTCTTCTCACTGTCATAGTACTCCAGCCTGCTCGGCCCCAGACGACTTGACGCCCGCAAGACGAAAAACCTCTTGTGGCCGTGTTTCTGCTTTCTCAGATAGCCACACTTCCTAATGTCATCTGACACGGTGTTCACAGCAGGGCAAGCTGAGGTAGTAGAATGTGTGCTACTCACTGCAGAGTCCTCGAGCGCCCGGTTGAGAGAGGACGCCGATGCTTTCCTTGCCGGAGACTCCAGCTGTTGTTGTTGCTTCTGTTGATGTTGTTCCCTCGGTTGATGAAACGCGGCGTCGCCGACATCAAGTATGGAAGAGGGTTCCCCGACAGAAGTGTCTCCGTTCGCCGTTGCAGCTGCAGGTTTAGTCCCGATAGCCCGCTGTTGCGTTTCCAGCATCAACATAGCGGCTTTGCCTTCTTGGTAATTCTCGAAATTTGCCATCAGATAAAAGATTTAAGGTCACTTTACCTCAGGCTTTTAGACTGAGACCCCATGTTTGTTTGTTTGGGGGGAACCGTGTCTCAGGCGGCGCACTTAAGTCTTTTCAGTGTTGAGCTTCTGTCGGCCGCCACGTGAAAAGCAGGTATCCCAGCCAATGCTCCTCGAACTCAATGCCAGCAACTGCAACATGACCACATTTACCCGATCTATTATCGGTAGATCCTCCTAGCGGGCTACCAATCTGCTGCTTGCGCCCTGTGTACACTACGGAGCGCAGCACAAACAACTCATGACTCCTGCGTCATTCACCTGAGGGTGGGAGCAGGCAGCCGATTGAACGAGACGTGTGATTGAAAGCTGCTGTGACCAATAACGATGGACCTTGTCGGATCTACGTCAATGTCACTGTCCAATGGTTTCGCTCGGAGTTTCATAGAACTGGCAAGGTGACGTCTGATGATTGATATGCTTTTGTCCAATAAAATTCTGTAAAGCAGTTTGCGTCATAGAACGTCGAGTGTTCATTGGATGTAGCGTTTGACTGAAGAGTCAACTGCCCAATCACAGAAGGTTTCAAGGTTCCCTGTGTTGTTGATTGTGCCTTTTGGGATGCGTATCGCTTGCAAGTGTTATGTGTACAAAAGGTGATTGTGCTTAATTACATTTGTTACATGTTTGCCAAACAAGTGAATGCGTCCTTTTTTTCGGATTGACCCCATTACTATTGTAGTTTGCCGGTAATTGATATTTTAGCAAAAGTAGTCCGGATACATAATGTACTAACTTGCTAGACACTCGCGTCACAGTAACTTAGCTAACTATTGCCATTGAGTTGGTGTTTTGTAAGTGTGTGTGAGAGAATTCTTATTGTGAGCTTGGGACTGGGCTCATAGTAATAACTTGCATATCATTAAAAAAAAAAAATTCTTCAAGACTGGTCATAACTTTTTTAATTCAGTTATGAAAAGGTAGATTGGTCTTAATTGTACTGGAAAAGTAAGACTGATTACGACTTAGCAACTGCTAGTTCTTCAAACTAGTTCTTAAGGCACAGGTGGCTAAGTTTATGCAACTGGCCCTCTGATCCATCTTTTCTCCTCACAAAATCAATTTAATGTAAATATTTCCATCCGCTGAATGCAATAAGATTTTTTTTATATTCCATTTGCCTGCTGCACCGGTAACTTCATGTGCCAGTGCAAGTTGTGTAAATTCTGAAAATTAATCTAGGAATTATTGGATTGTTGGACTTTAAATCAATAGGGGTTGAGGGATAGAAAGTAACCACTAACTGTTTGATGGATAGTAACTGTAATATTATTACTGAAATCTTATTATTAATAAGTTACACTACTACTGCAAAAAGTAATATTATTACTGTAACTAGTTACTGCCCAACACTGCTAACAAATAAAAAAAATTAAAATGCTGCATATGATATGCAAAATAGGGAATATGAGCTCGAAATGTGTTTTGGTGAAATTTAATTAATCAGAAGTTCATTGTTTAATGTTTGTTTAATTGATGGCAAGTTGTCATCCGTTTAAGGTAGTTCGGAGTCTCTTAATTTAATAAGGGTTTAACTTGCTTTTTTTTTTTGTCTCTCAGTGTGTAGTTTGTGCCTCTTATTTACGCTACAGAGACAATAATGCCTCAAATGCTCCACGGCCTGACTATTCTGAAATATAAACCAAAGGTAACCTTTTTTTTTTTTAGCAGATTCACTTAGTAGTAGACAGTTACACTAAGAAGAAGAAATAGCTAGTTCATAATTATATATTTTAAAAAACACTTTTTAAGTATAGGTGGGTAATGTTGCTGTGAGTTGATGAACAGGTTTTGAGACAAGGTAATCTGGTTAGGGGTGACCTGGTGGCTCTGCAGTCTTATATGGAGTCAGTGCTGGATAATCCACATAGGGCTTGATAATGTAGGTCGCCATCTGCTGCGTTTACTGACACAATAACAAGAGGGCACTGTAATACAGTACTTCAGTGCTTCTGAACTTCTACTGCATCTCAGGATGAATGCATTTAACTATGATATCATACTCATTTCAAGACTCCTACACACATTAGACCCTTTCCCATTAAACAATATAGCTCATCCTTTTAAAGAAACAACGCACAGCATGTTCAATTTTTTGGTTTAATTTTTTACAGTACATTAGGAATTTCAGTAATTCAGTATTTTAACACAAATTAATATTTTGCTTCAAATATATATACTAATGTTCAAAAGCTTGCCGTCAATAACATTTGTTTAGCAAATATGCATTAAATTGATCAAAAATGAGAGTAAAGAAAAAAGTTTTTTTTTTTTGGTTTTTTTTTTTAACTTTTTTCCATCAAAGAATACTGAAACAATTAATCATGGTTTCCACAAAATGTTTTCAACACTGATAATAAAAAAAATGTTTCTTGAGCACCAAATTGGCATCTCTGAAAGATCACGTGACTGGAGTAATGACTCCTGAAAGTTTTGCCATCCCAGGAATAAATTAACATTTGAAATACTGTATATTATAATAGACAAGTTATGTTTAATTGTAATAATGTTGCTAATACTATTTTACTGTATTTTTGATAAATAAATGCAAACATAAAACATCTTACTGACCCCAAACTTTTGAACTGTAGTATGTACAATACAACTTCATAGTTTAATTCTTTACCAAAACTAAATCTAATTTCTACAACCACCACAATGCACTCATGCATTGCAAGAATGCTTTCTAATACATATTTTTATATTCTTTGAGATTTCATGGTAATCCTATTATTGATTATGCTAGTTGATCATCAGTGAGGAAAAACAGTTTTTTCACAAAAAGAAAAAAATCAACTAAAATCCCATGGTAAAACTGAACTCTAAATCTAAAATTACAGATCATCATTAAACCACATGCACCATATTAATGCTGGCTGCACAATAGCTTATCGACTGGAATACTAAACTTACTATTTTCTTTAGTCGCACACATGTTTACCAAGAGAGATAATCTGCAAGTGAATGATGTGTAAGCACTGTATGTATTGAGTTTCTGAGCCGGACCTGACACCATTCGTGCTGAGTAATAGATTCCCATGTTGTAAATTTAGCTCCTTGTGAGACTTTGGTTCATTTCATAGAGGTGCTTCATGTAGAGAATAGAGGTATGTGGCTTCTCAGACAGAGATGTATATGTTTATGATGAGCATGATGAGTGAGCTGGACCACCAAAGCTCCAAATGAGAAGCTTATGAGAAGCCATGTACTGTAGTTTCAGTACGGTTTGATATATTGAAAGCTTCTTCATAGCGAATCTTCTACAGAAAAGTCTGAATTTCTACAATAACAAAGAGATGTTCCTGTTCAGTAAAGCTTGCCCATTCAGGTGCTTTTAAAAGAAAAGCAGGCTGAGAACAAGCTTCTGTTTCTCCACGTTCCGTTTCATTCTGCGTGCAGGTGTGGGGTCCAAAAGGCAAAGGTTAAAGGTCATCAGTGATGGTGTATCAAGACATTGCCCTCATCGGCTAGGGTGATCTGAGCCACCTGGCGCACGGTGGAGATCTTCCTCACTGCCTTCTTAAGCATCACTTTAAAATCTTTTGATTCGCGTCTGTAAGACAGAAAAACAAAGAAGGAACACCTGCCTTAGTCGATCGAGCTCATCAAAAAATGCATTTCGATCTAAAAAACTACAGAAAGAAAAAACTGTATTCAACTGTTATATCTAATTTGCATTGGATTATGTAAAACATTTACATTATGTCACTTGGGAAAACAGAACTTGAGTATATATAGTTTGTTGTGGTCTATGTAAAGACATGATACATGAAACACTGGGAACAAACAAGACATTCAGAGCATGACAGAACACACAAACAGAATCATAACAGCATGCCAAACATAGCGACGGTCCATTTTGAAAAGCCGGCTATCCATATCTGAGGAGTGCCATCCGATCTGAAAGGAGAGAGCTTTTATAACCGCTATCTTAGGCAAGTCACACATCTTCAAGTCCAAAAATAAGTTACCGTAAATTATGACATCAAATCATGCACACACACACATTTCGTTGAACGGTTACTCTGTTCATCTATTTCATGTGCAAATGTCTAAACTTAAAATTGCAGAAATGAACAGAAATGAATTAAAAATCCTAGAAGATAAAACAGAAGGATAATGTAGTATCCTCTGAGAAACATTACTTGAAAGTAGAAGAACTGAGTCTTGTTAATGGTTGGAGAATGAAACCCAACCAAAATGGGGAAAAATTGGCAACTGACTGTTTAGCCCCGTCATGCCGTCCTCCCCACCTCCCCCGACTCTCTGTGCCTCATTGAGTAATGTTATACATTCTCCATGCATAACATTACCTCAGTTTTTCTTCTTTGCAAGCTGTGCTTCAGCTTTCCGCTTCTTGTATGCGGCTATTTCCTCCATCTGCAGGCCATGAGCCATTTGCCTGAAAAATACATTGAAGAAGATAAACACAAAACACACACACTGCAGGCACAGGCCGCGGAAAGGCCACCCCTTACCCTGACTTGAGTACGGGGGGCATGGGAAGTGGTTTGGTGAAGCCGTCTCTCCCGGTGAGCCAGTAGGTTTCTTCGACACCTTTGCCCTGTGGAGATGACAGGATAAGAGCACAGCCCAAATAGACCAAACTTAATCATTCCAGTGTTATTTTGCATTGTTGATCTTGCCACTCACTGGATATTTTACTTACTCTCTGTTAAGTAAAATAGCTTCATTAGTTGTCCTACAGATGATCTCAGACTAGCTTACCTTGAGTTCTGTTCTGGCTCTCAGCTCCACTTTGTACCCCAATTTCAGCTCCATCAGGACCTTCACTGTACTGGAATGGACATGGATTCTGTACGCTACAAACACACACACGCACACACACATACAGATTAAGAGTAATTTCTTTGCCTGGCATGGCCAACTTAATTACAGATGTTAATCATTTTTATATCTGTAATTTAATGAGACATGCATCTTTCCATATTCAACTTTGCAAATATAGAAACAGAGCTGTGTATGGTGAAACTGTCACAAGCTTACGCAATCCTGTAGACTCCATTCTGGAAGCAGTGGTGACCGTGTCCCCAAACAGACAATACCGTGGCATGGTCAAACCCACCACACCAGCCACACAAGGACCTAATAAGAAAGTATACATATGTAAAGAAAACGTTTTACAATTTAAAAAAAAATGGAATCAACCAAATGGGATGGATCAGTCTGACCTGTGTTAAGTCCTATTCGGATGCGGACTGGTACATCAGGCATATGTCTCATTTTGAAGGTGCCAACAGCACTCAGGATGTCCAGGGCCATGTTTGCGATCTCGGCTGCATGTCGGTTCCCATTGGGCATTGGCACACCTGATGCTACCATGTAAGCATCACCAATGGTCTCCACCTGCAGGCAATGAAGACAAGAGACATTCATTAGTGAACTGAAAGCTTACATTATCTTAATTTCACTGAAAGAAATCTATGTGAAAGCAAACAAATTTGCTAATACGGTGGTTACAAATAATCAAAACACAGCTAAAAAAAAACTAACATCACGTTTGTAGTGTTACCTTATAGACGTCATGATCGCCAATTACAGCATCAAATGTTGTGTAAAGGTCATTGAGGAGGTCGACCACCTCTATGGGCTCGCTGTTGGCTGAAATTGTGGTGAAGCCAACAATATCACTGAAATAAAGACTGACACTGTCAAAATACTCGGGTTCGACTGTAGTGCCCCGCTTCAGAGTCTCTGCCACTGACCTAGAGAGGATGAACAAAAACAAAGACACTTTAAAAAATGAAAAAAACTTTACTTATATGAATGTATGAAAGCTGTTCCCTGTTTATTTCTCTAAATATAACATCCTTGCATAGTGTGGTGGTTAAAGTCATTGCTGTAACTGTGCATCTGTCACTTACGGGGGCAACATTTGTGTGAGGAGTTTCTCAGTCTTTTGTTTCTCTATTTCCAGCTCCTCTGTCCTCTCCCTGATCAGTTCCTCCAGGTTGGAGGAATATTGCTCCAGCATTCGCAACATGGAGTCTATGATGTTGGTCTTTTTCCCTTTATTAACATTCTTGAACTGTGGAGAGGATAAGGAGGAGATGGAGAACAGCAGAGAATACAGAATCTCTCAAAGCAGACTGATCTCATACAGTTTGTCTCCATTGCTCGGTTATTCGAAGACCTTTACATTATCAATCTCTGTTTTAATTCCAGTCTTACAAGATTGACTACTCCGTAAAAAAGTTTGTAATTTTACACAAAAAAACTTGCTTCAGCTAATTAATTAATTAATTAATTAACAAATAAACTTAATTGCTAGTTACCTTCTGATACATGATGAAAACTGCAAATGGTTTAATAATATGGTTTAATACATATTAATATATTTTTAATATTATGTAACTTTATGGTTACCATTGTCATGTCATAATGAAAAACAGACTTTCCCAGAAGTCCCTGCATGACATTGCATACAAATAATTGTTTCTTTTCATTTTTTGTTATCAGTAATGCACATTTATAATGTAATGTTTTTTGTTATGTGTTATTTAATGTATGTTTATTGCATTATTTAACATTCAGTGCTTTACCCTGATGTTGTAAGTATTTGCCATGTTTTATGGTCTACTCTGATTCATCATGTTTTACTACCTGTATTATTATGGTGGTTGTGAGTACATTTTACAGTAAAAAGGAGATTTTGGTACATCCGTATATTATTTCACTTAATGAAATGAATGACCCTAGAAATTAGAAACAATATAACACTGCATTTCTGGCAACCACATAAATCTGGCATTATGGTGATGGCTTGGCAGTGGTGTCAATGTTCACCTGGTCAAAGATTTCATCAAATGTGGGTCTCTTCTCCGGCTGTTCATTCCAGCAGTTCTTCATAAGCTGAATACACTCCATGGGAGCATGATCCGGAGACACAACGGGCCGGCACATTGGAGGAGGCTTCCGGATCTTCTGGATGATTTCTATATGATCCAGATGTATTAAAGACTTAAACACTGTAAAATTACTGTAATGACATGTCAGCACAACAATCTATCAATATGGACAGTACAGTTAAGGGGTGCACAGAAAAGTTCAGAGAAAACCAATGTGAAACAAAAATGTCTGTATGTCTGAGTCATCAAAAAGTTTGAAAAGCCCTGGTAAAGATGGTGGGGTCATGTGAATTTACCATCAAAAGAGTTCTCCATCATGCAGTACGGAGGCCCTCGCATGACCACTTCTTGCATGATGATTGAGAAACTGTACACATCACCAGGGTGACTGCCATACAGACCAGGGTAGGGTCCTCTCAGAATCTCAGGGGCTGTCCACAGAAGGGCTGTGGGGGATAAAAATACTTTAACATCCTACTCAGGAGATAGACATCAAGAAAAGTCTCCCAGTAAACCTTACTTTCAGCGGGAGGTTCAACGTAAGGAAATCTCTGAGATTCCAACACCTCGTTGTAGCCATAGTCAGTGATTTTGAGCACGAAACGCCCATCAACCACACAGTTCCTGGATTTAAGCCTTCCATGACAGATGTTCCTGTGGTGAAGATATTTCATACCCTGCATGCCAATCACAAACACATATAAGCTTACATTTGGCATTTATGTGACAATAAACATACCTGTACATACTAGAGAACTAATAAAGATAAAAATAATAATAAGAATCATATTTGTAATGACTTTAATGCTTATAAAGTCTCTTTTTGTGGCATATGGTTTGAGTTTAAATTGAGAAGTCATTATCAACATGTGCTCACTTTAAATTTTACATTCCACCAAACACATTCCTAGTAAGAGTAGAGTACCTTGATGAGGTCTAGAATGAGAGAGGACTTGAACATCCAGTCCAGTTTGACGTCATCATTGAGCAACAGATCTTCCAAGCTGCCTCGCGAACAATACTCTGTTACTATGGCAAACACACCACAGTCATGGAAGAAGCCGAGAAACGGGTTCACATTCTCGTGCCTCAGATCTTTCATCTGGAATATCGAGAGAAATTGTACGATAACAAGAAATAAGCACCAACAAAAGATATACATACAGAATGAGCACTACTCTTAAACTTTTACTATGTAAAAATAGTGTTCCTGCGGTAGAGCATTGTGTTAGTAGTGCAAAAGGTTGTGGGTTCAATTCCCAGGGAACACAGATACTGATGAAAAAGGGGATTTTCTGAATGCACTATTGCTTTGGATAAAAGCATCTGCTAAATGCATAAATGTAAAAATTAGTGGCAAATCTCACCAGTTCAAACACATCACTGGTATGAGGAGTGATGGTCCGGAAATTTCCATATGGCAGTCTTTTGAGCCAGGCCCAATCACCCTGCAAAGTGAGAAACATTTGACAAAATGTTCAGTCATTTATATTAAATATGTGTAAATAATGTATCTTATATAGCATAACATAATCTTTCATGATGTTTACTTATAATGCTAAGTTTTCTTGCACTCATTATCTAGTTTTAAAGTCACAGTCTAGTTCTAAATGACCATTTTCCACCATCTTTTTAGTCCTTATAATTGAATAAGAAAGAAAAAAGAGTGAAAACAATAATATTGTAAATTAATATTAAAATAGCTGTTTTCTGTTTGAATATATTTTAAAATGTAACTAATTCCTGTGATGGCAAAGCAGAATTTTCAACAGCCGTTACTCCAGTTTTCAGTGTCACATGATTTCAGAAATCATTCTAATATACTGATTTGCTGCTCAAGAAACACGTCTTTATTATTAGGAACGTTGAAAACAGTTGGGCTGCGTAGTATTTTTGTGGAAACAGTGATAAAAAAAAATTCCAGGATAACAAAGAATAGCAATGACTTAAGTATTTACTGTCACATTTGACCAATTGACTGCATTTTTTGCTTTAATTACTTAGTAAAATGTTCAGTTACTTTCTTACTGACCCCAAACTTTTGAATGATATTGTAGTCAACACTGTTGTTTATCATGGTGGGTCATGCTGTTGAATGCTGAATTACTAAATGTTGTTAATTCTGACAAATCATATTTGCAACTTCATTTTCATAAATGCTGCAAGTGGACTGTGAAGGGATTTTTTTGTTGGTGACTATTAAATCTACAGTTTATTTTCAATAAAAAAAAATATTTTTTATAATATGAGCCTTTAAATTCAATCAGTAATTTTACATAACCTATTGAGAGTTTTTATTTTACCTCATAAATGACAACATTAGAGTTTTCATGGGTGGCTGGCGACTGAACAGACAATGGAGATTTGAGGCTTCGCTCCGAAAAGCTCATTCTCGAATCACTGGCCTTGCTGTCATCCAAGCTCAGCTTCTGCTTTTTCAGATACAAGGATTAATATATGAGTATATGAATTTTTATTTGTGTGCACGTGTACTTGTGCTACTGACCTTATTGCTCAGGGATGGGTTGATGAATGTGACATCATTTAAAGTCAGTAAAATCTTATTCGGACCCCGCACCATTCGGATCTTACTAATTTTACGCCTATACAAAACATTTAGAGATGATAAAATAAACTTTCTGTAATAGTCTACACACTTTGAACAACCTTCAATGTTACAATATATTTAGGTTATAATTTGATGAATACCTGATGCAGTAAGAACAGCCAATTGAGAAGAAGATGAACAGAAAACCAGACAGGAAGATTAAAACCATGTGTAAAAGATTCACACCTGTAACACAGAGGGTGATTGATACATATGATACATAAAATGCATGTATTTCAACGTGAACGAAAAAACAAAAAATCATGTACATACACACTCACCTCCACGGCAGATGATCCCATGTGTAAACCAGCAGCTGGAATCAGTTTTTGGTGGTCCAGCTGGGGGGAAATGAATCGGCCGTCCCAGAAAACGCACCATATCTGTCTGCATCTCAATACGGTGTGTAGGTTGTAACTCCCAAGAAAAGCCATCTGTGTCCAGCACCACGTAGTCCAGCGTGCCAAAGTCAGAGAAGTTTGCTTGTAGGCTAAAACCTTTTAATAGCAGGTTTCGGGCATTCTGGGCGATGTTCCCCCCTGACATCCACTGACCTGAAGCTCTGACACTTTGCACAGCATGAGCCATGA
The DNA here is from genome assembly GCF_023724105.1 of Carassius gibelio. Taxonomy (NCBI): domain Eukaryota; kingdom Metazoa; phylum Chordata; class Actinopteri; order Cypriniformes; family Cyprinidae; genus Carassius; species Carassius gibelio. The sequence goes on along the minus strand of NC_068402.1, from coordinate 26,199,700 downwards.
ACATAATTGAAGAGTAGATGGTGCCAAACAACGGGGACACCTGTAAGAGATGTGAAGGTTTTACATTAGCTGCTGTATATTATCTTTGTGTTAAAGTGCCAGTTTAAACCATCGCTGTACCTGCTGTGGTTTAAGGTTCCTGGGAAGCTCTCCTTGCTCCTGGGCCTTTTCAAAAGCTTGGTAGAAAGACTGCTCCTGTGGAGACTCTATAGTGATAGTGAGCACGGCATCGTAGGCTCGTAACAGCTTGCTGTTATGGCGCAGGGCAGGCTGGGATACATGATGGTAGGGCAGACTGTAAAAGAGTGTATCGTAAGATAAAAACACCAGCGAGCCGTCTGTCATCCGCATGTCATAAGCTGTCTCCAACAGCAACTTCTGGGTTCCTCCACCAATCAACACCGAGTGCATAACGAGGATGACCACTGCAAACAAAAGTATTGAAAATATGAGAGGACAGGTAGAAAGAACAGTATATTGTGTATTATTTGAAATCATTATATTTAAAACATTATATTTAATAGAGTTTCTGTGGCTCAGTGGTAGAGCATTGTATTAGTGGTGCAAAAGGTTGTGGGTTCAATTCCCAGGAAACACACATACTGGTAAAAATAAATGTATAGCCTGAATGCACTGGAAGTTGATTTGGACTGCTTAATGTAATAGAGTAAAAACTCTTTTTTTTCTTTTTTTAATGAAAAAATATAACTTAAAAAAGTTAATATTTCAGTATAGATTCAGTATAGTTTTTCAGTGTTCTGATCATAATATGAGTTTTTTTTTCAGCCAAAATGCTGACAAAATTGCTAGTACTATAATTTTTTTACGAAAAGTTTTGTGCTCAAATGAATTTGACAAATTAGTTAATTATTTAATTAAGGTTTTGAAGTCAGAAATATTTTGATTTAAGAAATAATACTTTGATTCAGCAAAGATGCGTTAAATTGCCTATTAAAAATTAACGATGTTCTTTTGAACTTTTGATTCATTAAAGAATACTGAACATTCAGCTTTGCCATCATAGGAATAAATTACTAAATTTATACTAACATTGAAACATTGTTAACATAACATTTGAACGGTAGTGTATAAACACTGAGAAGCATTAGTATCAAAACAAAGTACTGTAGTAAACTCATTTGAAGTGTAAATTGTGGAATGACATTAAACTAATATGTCGCAATAGTAAATGTTACAGTTTAAATGTGAGCAGACCACTTATCACATATCGTTCAAACTCACAGCGGAGATCTGCCACTTTCTTGACTCTGGCCAGGGTCTTGCGCACGCTGGTGTGGTCATTACGAACAGATGCCACAATGCTAACAGGCATCCCATGACCCCTCAGTGCACTGGCCAGCTTTATACCCGCCTCAAACCAGGCATCCTCTGCTGATGTAATGATGCCCACATGTGCCCAGTGAAAGTGGTGCATGAAGCGTAGCAGGACGAGGGAGGGTAGGGGCATGGTGCGGGCAAACGTAGGGTGACTACGGGCGTCATCCAACTCACGTCCAATACAAGACCAGGAAAACACTGCCTTATTCCAACTCTTTCCAAGCAGAGAGGCAGCTTCACAGTAACCTGGGTTCACTGGACCAATAAACCCAGACGCCCTTGTGTAGAAACCGAGGAAACGGGCAAAAGCCTGGGACGTCTCACAGTCCTCCTCCAGGATGACATAATCAAACGTGATGCCCTGAGAGAGGTAAGGGTCCCTGTTGATGTGATCCACAGCTAACTGCGCAGCCACGCCGGGCTGAGCTTTAGTAAAGAGGGGGTCACATGACCAAGGACCCACCACCCCAACCCTGACGGTGGCAGCAAAGCTGGCAGGGAAAAGGCACAGGAAGCTTACAGTAGACAACAGTGGCCAGAGACACAAATAGGTATATTTATGAGTACTATGGTCAGGGATCTGGAGTCCTCTGGTGGCCCATGCTGGACGTAAGCTCTGAAAGGCACTGGATGGCCGTCGCATTGCAGGGAAACAGGTCAGCCACACAGCTGGTGGGTTGGCACACAGTGGAACTTCTGCACTGTCACATGAGAGATGCCCTTAATGTGAGTCAGGTCACCAGCCACAGCAAACTAAGAAAACATGAACATACGTAAACAGACAGAACTGATAGATCTGTTTGTTAAAATGATTATCTGTTCATATTTAGCATGTCATGCTGTAAAAAATGCCTTCAGAACAGCAAGATTTAATCTATACATTTGTGCTGGTTATTAATGCTGTAAGATTGGGAGTGAGAGGATTGCTGAAATCCTGTTAAGAGTACAGCATAATGCTTAGGCTACTCACTTCAGCTTTATCAAAAGCTGCAAATAATACATTTAGGCTATTGTATTGTTTACCCCAAAACAGATCAATCTGCAAAACAACCGTGTATATCCTTCACTATACTGTCTATCAATATGACAATATTAAACTTAAGGGACTTTAAATGTTGATTATCCAAGTAAGGCTCTGCTAGTTTAGTTTTTTTTTTTTCGTGATCAACACAGCCAAAAGTTAAAAGTAAGTATCCATTAAGTTATTAATTAAGTAACATAAGTAATTCCATTAATTTGAAAGTTACCTGCCAGCAGCAGTAATCAACAATTGCAACACTTTTTACACTTATTGACTTTGTTTGGACTTCATAGTTACTGTTGTCAATTTTTAAAACTGCAGTCTAGCATTACCAATTAATGAAATTGTATTTTACTTACAGATTGTAACTGCCAAAGTCATTTCTATAACTAGTTGTCTTCATCTGTGCAAATCCTGTCCATGGAAGCGCTGTGACCATTTGCAAAAATGCATTATTTTCTTATTATTTGCAAATATGTTGTGAAATGAATCCAGATATGAGCAGCAAGTTCGATCACGGCCTATCCAGAACTTACAGTTATAGAGAGTTACAGTTATAATCTTCTCTTGTACTGTGCACCATGCCACTGCTGACCTCAATGAATGACCTGAAGATTATATCAATCCAATTTTCAGTCTGTGTAATGGACACATTATAGTGTTGTGTGTGTTCTTCCGAAAATCACAGCTGCTGGCAATTGATGCTAAAATACAAACAAAATCCAAACATATTATCATTTAAGTGTTGACATAATGAATACTTGTTTAAAAAAAAAATAGCAAAGAAATAGCAAGAATAGCAAGAACAAGAACTGCACCAGCACTTACTGTAGAGGGCAGTAGAATCCAATAAAGTTCCCAGTTGAGTGTCTGGCTGATATTATTTTGGTTTTGTGCGTAGATCTCTGTTATCAAATTTTTTTTTTTTCAAACACCTAATTCTGGTAAAGCTGGCTACGTTTCAACAACAAAAGTGACAAATGTTTGTGGTTCACTTTCATAATCTGCTCCATCTGTCCCACCACCCTCTCTCTTAATTTCCTCCCTGCAATCTTACACAAATACTTTCCCTTGCCAGATAATTGCTTTCTTATGCAGCGAGTGACCAAAATTAAGTCACAGACCAATCAAAGAGTGTTTTAGTAATGCCTTGCCTAAGAAACTTTCCATATGCCATATCTCCATGTTTTATGTGCTCAGTCAAAGCTCATGGTAGATTTTCTCATCCATATTTCTCATAATTCCCCTCGAGACTTGACCTGCCGTCACTGGGGTCAGGACATTTCACCGGGGGAGAGGCACAGGGGAACATGTCACTCACATGTCAAAGGTAATGAATATGGAAAGATTGCTGTGGCAGATATTAGTGCCTCAGAACATTCCCTCGGTGCCATCCAAACCTTGCGTCATCAGTCATCCAGACAGATGGGCGTTCTTGCGCATTGTTTACTTGGGCTACACAAAGTACTAGAAATGTAGAGCAGTGAAAATAAATAAATAAGATATAATAATGAATAAAATAATAATAATAAGAGGACATTAACAAAAAGCACACACTAAGTGAGTGAATTCTGAATACTTTCAAAGTTATAAGGTAAGTAAATAAACTAGTAGGCTATTGCTACAGTCGTGATGACAATGATTAATAGTTTTGTGGAAAGCATGACCTCTGGTGACAAACTGGAGATGCTGCAGATCAAGGCGTGGTATTTAGATCGACAAATACTCAAAATTCATATTATTTTGATTCGGACTATTTAGAGATTAAAATGCCATCCAGAATAGCAAACAAAACCCACATAACTATTTATATCACAGATTAATATGGAATGGAAACTTTCTAAATCATTCCAGGCTCAGTTTGTTGACTGGTTATGATGAGGCTTATGTAATACTTTAATGCCACATATAGTCTAGAAGAAAAACAGATGGAGTTCAATGATTTGCTGTTGTAGTAACCAGGAGACAGCTCAAAAACACTGCCCAGTGATCCAGTTCTGTTCTTTATGTGTGTGCATGTGTTAATATAGGCTAAAATGTGCATAAACACACATTTATAATATTATGTATTTATATGTGAAATTAATTAAGAAAGTATTTGTATGTATTTGTCAGCATATGGGGAGTTGGACTACTGAGGAAAACACAATTTAGAATCACAGTTAGCTCATTAGATCACATTACTGTAGATCACAATTATAAATGTGTCTGTAAATGTCAGTAAGAAATGTTTTTATCAAAGACCAGATAAGGTCTGTATCAAGGCAACTGATTTATTAACAAACAAAATAAAAGTGAATTCATCAAAATGACAAGATACTTTTAAAGATTTTAAGTAATTGCTAACTTTTCCCCACACCCTCTCTAAACGTAAATAAAAAAGACAAAAAATAAAACCTGAATGCACACAGTGGTTGATAGAGAGCATTTTTTGTATGAAACAAAGATTTATTGTTATTATTGTTGTTTTTACGGCTGTCTCAGAAAGAGTTATCATATGGGTTATTTTAGTAAAGGGTTATTTTATTGTGTTGTGATAAAAAAAATGCTTACAATACCTTGAAAGTGTCAAGTCAGAAAAAAATACTGAGGGCAGATGCCAAATAAAGATGAGCTGCTCTGGTTCAAAAGGACACTTTACAGCAGGAGTGTCTTGCAATTTATTTATTTTATTTTAACGTTATCAATATATATATGTATATATATATATATATATATATATATATATATAAATATAAATATATATATATATATATATATATATATATATATATATATATATATATATATATATATATATATATATATATATATATTGAAGAAGCAGAAACCATTCCTGATTTTATTTTTTTGAAAAAATAAAATTCAAACTTTCCCATTAATATATGAAAAATATTATTTCTGATACTTTACTCTGAATGTTCTCTGAATGTTCCGAAACAAGTAGCACATTTTAAAAACAAACTGTTTCAAAAATAAAACATTCCATAAATGACTTGTAATAATGTATTTGTTCAAGAACATTATTAAAGATTAGATAACTCTAAAAGAGCACTGTATTAACCTTACTAGAAGACATTTTGTTCATGACTTTGCCAAACCATTAGTCAAAGTTCTGACAATGTTCTGGGATGCCGCTGCATCAGAGGTCAGCTGCTAAATACCATAATAGACAAAAATGAGTGCAAACCAAATCTGCACCTCCCTGACCAAGTCTCTACAAACTCTCGCTTAAGTTTCAACACTGTTGGGCTGGTCTGTGAGACTATTATCATTAAAGCCAACATGCGGTGAAGCATAACCTGTAACCTACCAAGTACTGGTCTGCATCCAGATGGTTCAAGTTTGAACAGAGACAGCCCTTAAACATGTAGGGTGGGTATGATGGTATATACAGCCATATTATTTGACCAGATGCATCCTGTGCTTCACTTTTATCAGAATGTTATGTTAATTAGGTAGTTGCTCCCCATTTTGGAGTACTTTCAGTGAATCTGCAGAGTACAGAGCAAAATCTGAAAGAGATTTTCACCTTTTATTTTTTAAAAACCTGAAACATCAAAAAATGACCTCAAATGTAAAAGGACAGAAACAGTTCCAATGTTTAGAGAGACTTTTCATTGACTAAACCAAACATTACTAGGGTTCATCTTGAAGAGTTCAGCCGACATGAATCACTTCTTGGTGTTCTTTCCAAAACTGAACAAATATGAAAGCAGATGTAAACGTAAATCCCTGTATTCAAACAGAAATTAAACAACTTGTTAATACTGCAGTCAGTCTTGCCAGACACTAGCAGGTCTCAAACCTCATTGATGTTTGTCACTCTGAATGGACCGGTTGGGAGATTGTTGACCTTCCTTCTCTCTATTTTCATTAATAGCTCTCCCTCTAGCTTCTTGCCTCACTTCCTTTTTTCCTTTCTCTTACTGTTTTTCTCCCTCTTTCCACCCCCGGTCCTCCTATGGGAATGGTCTCGGTCATGCTTCCTGTGGCTGTGATAGCGTAATGAGCTCAGATGAGGGAAAAAAGTGTCTCTAAGCATTTCACGTCACAGCTGTTTCTCCTCTAATATCACTCTGCTGAGAATTCGAACTTCCTTGACCAGCTTTCCCAAAAGAACCATAATTAGGACAAACACCAGTTCATCCTCCCCATTGGTCAGAGGACAATATAAGTCCAATCTTTCTCAGTTTTTGCAGGCAATAGTAGCTACAGGAAGCCATTAATATTTGCAATGTCAGAGAGATGGTTTATTAAATCTGTTTTACGCAAACTAAAGGAGAGGCGCCACTGATTCAGGCTTGTGTTCTAATCCAGCACCAGATCCCTCTGATTTTTGTAATTGTAGGCCTACTTAAATGTTATGGTAAGGCCAGGTAAACCAGCAAGTTCCGAGAGTTCTCTAGTTTGCAACGATTTTAGAGAATTTGAGAAAAGTTCAGTTGAAATGAAATTGAGATGTTGACGCAAGTCTTTGAAAATATTGGGGGTTTATGTAAAAGATATAGATAATGAGAGAAGGCAGGAAGAAATCAAATCAGCACAGGATATACTGTATATTTTACCAGTCTTTTACTTGGTCAAAGTATAAGGAAACGGGCATGCGCACACTTTCCCGAGAGCAGAGAGTTCAAGGCTAGTCACTTACTGAATCTGCTTTTCATTTAGGTCAGTGTGTGAAGAGAGGAAAATGGTAGGCCATATCAGAGGTGAAAGGTTAGAGGTCAATGACTAACTGGGTGCATGACCAATAGTTTAGTCCAGGAATCTCAAGACCTTCTTCAGAGAAATGCTACTTCATCTGTGCTGCAAGATAAACAAATGTCCATTTGAGTGGGACATCTGGAAGAAATAGCGAAGGAGAACATCTATGAACCTCCATAGTACACTCAAATCCTTGACGCAGTGTAAGTAGGTCAAAGGTCATGGGAACCACCAGTCAACAACCTTTTCCTCCCACGATTCTAAACAACATAGCTGGATTATGTCTCTCACTGTCAGGAAAAGCTGGGATAATCCTAGAACAGCGTTTTGTAAAACTGCTCCAGTCACATGAGAATCTTAGGAACAGACTGCAACTTATGTGTCCAATAAACGGCCCTTCAGCATGCTTGTTTTACTTTGTTACTTTCAATATACATTGGTCAAAAATAATCTTATCATTGCTTCACATTAATAGAGATTCATTTATAATCCTCATTGATAAATGAAAGAAATTCACTATCAAACAACCAAATTTAAGAAATGAATCATAATCCTGGAAAACTAGGAAACATCTGCATAACTGCAGCTAAAAGATTAAACAAAAAACTATTTTTTTGGCCTTAAAACCATTAGAAGTTCAGTGTCAGGAGTCCCATGTTGCAGTTCATGCAGAGCACAGTGATCTCACTGCTCATCTGTACTTGGAAAGTTTCAATGTTTTGCCTCGTGTTTCACAATCACTTACGCAACAGCATATTGTTAACACTCTCTGAATCCTACACGGTCACATTCTTCAATCATATGATCTTCTTCATAGTGCACTCGCTGACTTGACCTTAGATGACAACACTTGCCGGAACCTTCTCTTCAGTTCTTGCATGTTTGGGCTCTTTGGCCTGGCAAGGTGGAGTCCACCTTTTCTCTTCTCCCCATTTCCTCCTCCCAGCGCTCGGCTAACCTCCTGACATAAGTTCAGGAAAGCAGCCTGGACGCTCTCATGGTTCTCCCTGGCCGAAGCCTCAAAGTAGGGCCCTCCCAATTCATCAGCTAGTGCCTTTCCCTCGTGTTCCGGGACCTGTCGTGCGCGCAGCAGGTCGCTCTTGTTTCCCACGATGATAACAGGGATGTTGCCGCTGGGATGGATTCGGCGCACATGTTGATAGAGAGGCTGGATGGTACGGTAGCTGTTGAGGTCAGTGATGGAGAAGACGAGAACATATCCATCCGCCCAGTAAATGGAGCGGTTGATCTGCTCCTGACAGTAAAGACCCTCTGCGTCATCCTGGAATGAGAAAACTGGTGTTTTATTCCAATTTTATATAACATTTTTTATGAACTTTATAAGCAATTTCTGGCTGAAAATTGGGTCAACGTTTAATAAGGTGTCATTGTTACACTGTAATTATACATTTAAGTACTGAGTAACGGGCACCGGGTAACTAAACCCCACCCCAAGACCACAATTTCCTTTTACTGTGGGAAACAGGGAATGAGTTTTCTGCTGAGATTTCAACTGAGATTTCTAGTAGGGAAACACAAGCACTGACTACCAATAAGTTAGTTCTAACATAACAACTAAGAAGTCAATTCTCAATCATTATAACACCTATATACACACTGCGCTTGAGGCAGGATCAGATTCATTCAGTTGAAGAGAGAGAGTCCTTCAGAAGGCTTCACATGAGTCAGACTAATGAGCTTATGGCTGAACACACCCTCTTTATCTCCCCTGCGCTGCATACTTTGTTTACTGGCCAAATGTTTGAACTAATATTCCCCACAGTTCATCTGGAGCATGCAGGAATCCCACAGGCGATGACTGACTGATCTAAATGACTGTGATAATACGCCATAGGCACACTGCTTCTGATGAAGCTTGAGCTGAACGACAGAAGGAAGTGTTAGGAATGTGATTTGGCGGTACCTGGAGTGAAACACACGGAGTGTCCTGCACTTGTAAAGAAACTTGCTCCCCATCCAAATTAATCTTCCTTGAATACAAGGCTCCTAGGGATGTTGAAAAAGAAAAATCCACTTTCTAAAATGATAAACGTCAGTGTATTTTCAGTATAAAGTGCTGAAAGTCTGATCAAGTTTATTATAACAGAAATGACTGTAACCAGTAGACTGGTCTGCAACAAAAATGTCATGATGATGAACACATTTTTACAGTTCATAGGATCATAGTATAATAGCATTGTTTCATTGTAATGTTTACCTGTGTTGGCTTCATAGTCTCCTATGAATCTCTTAGTAAGAAATCGTACAATCAGAGCTGAAAATTTAAATCAAATGGAAACTTTGTATCAGCATAATAGGCATAAGCATTGTCACTCGCATAGCTCGTGCACAACTTTGCAGTGTTCCAGTGTATGTCGCACCCTGGCGTTAAACTAGCTTAAATATCTCTAACATCATCGTCTTATAAGGATTAGAAAAAACGCGTCTTTATTGATGACTAAACATAATAAACTGTATAAACATTAAATCGCCAAAGTGCCTTTAGAATAAGTTACAATGTAATAAAAAATATGATGGCATAAAGTAAAATGAGTTATATTACTTGTACATATTAAAAACCACATTGTGTTATATATTTACCTGTTTTTCCGACATTGCTTGCACCAAGTACAACTATTTTGACGTTTTTGCTTGGCACGCAGTCTAGTACAGGATACTCCGGTATAGGCACTAGCAGAAAGTTGCTAGAGCCACTGCTCATTGTTCTTGTCTGTTCGATAAGAAGACGCATTTAGAAAGCTGGAACTATATTCGACTGTCTAGAAATGCATCTCTTTTCCCACGCGTTCTGGCGCTATATGAGCCCGCTCCACACGTTAGGTGTCCTCCTCATAACGCGAGAAGCTTTCTGTTGTCTCCGTTTGGCAGACAGAGGTCTTCATAGACTGTTTTAAATAAATGCAATCCAGTGCACCCCAAACGATGGCTCCGCTTCTGCACGACATGAATGTTAATTTTGCATACCGGCCCTCTAATGAAGTAAGTCTAACACAATCGTCCACAGCCCGCAGTTCCTGATCGCAAAACCTTTTTTTTTCCACAGACCGCAACTGCGCCTTCAGCAAAAAAAAAAAAAAAAAAAAAAAAAAAAAAAAAAAAGAGTGGCCAAGCCGAAGAGGGGCGTGAATAAACCAGATCACTCAGTCAGTCAGACAATACGTTCATGCATTTAAAAGTGCATAAATATAGGCTAATAATAAGCGTGCTATATCGAAAAGAGTATGGATATTGTTTAATGACTTTTTAATTATTATTAACTATTTAATGACTTTTTCGAAGCATAAAGTTAAGACAGAACTGTTACATCAAAACGCAAATAGCTGCCTTTGTGGTAACTGAAAACATACTTGAGTGGAAAAAAAATACATAAACCTATGTCGAAATTTACTATTTCGCTATTCATTTTTTTCATCACACATTTTGTAGGCGTGGACTTTAAATTGTGAAACCAATATATAACATTCTTCCAAACAGTGTGCACCAAAGTTCATATTTGTAGTGAGTTGTTCTTGCAGTGTGTGTGTGTGTGTGTGTGTGTGTGTGTGTGTGTGTGTGTGTGTAGATGGAAAGACAGCACGAAAACAGCCGAGCGCATTGTCGTCTTCTCCTCATTGTCCAGGTTCCCGCTAATCTATAAAACATGTACAACGGTCAAAAGCAGCACAGCGCGTCCAGGGGGCACATATGACCCTGTGCTCGTTAGAGAAACCAGAGAAGGGCGGGTGAGTACGAATCTTACTATGAAGAAGACTGGACTCATGAATATTAAATAGGCCACGTGATAGGAAGGTTACCAAGCAACGTCAGTATTACCTAATTAATATACACGGTAAGTCTTCGCCATAAAATATGAAAACATCAAAAGATGTAACTCGGGGCTACTCCTTTTACACATAGTATCCATAATTCACCGTTGTCTGCCTTTATATTCAATTGGTTATGCGTGAAATAAAATGATTAATGTATCCTTATTTAAAATGTCACTTATCCTTTTTTTTTTTTTTAATGGTTACTAAAGCAAAATGTAGCCTATTTGTTTTCAAAAGAAAGTGAAACAAAAAAGAATCCAAAGGTTTCTTTCTTTTTAGATAATTAGAAATTATCAAATGTTTTACGCTTATTTTCGTTTTGCCAATTCCCACTTAATATGATATTACATTTATAAGACATTTAATCATAGGTTTAATGATTATTTAAATAATATTGATTTTTTTTAGAACCATAAACATCACATTGATAAGAAATACTACATAGGCCAGATCATATAAATTATCACAAAATATGTTTGAAAATATATAACAAAATATGTGAACAAAAATTTAATTGCCACTTAAAATATTTACTTATTTGACGTAAACATTTGCATATCATTTCTTTTCTATTCCGTGCTTTGACATTTTTATGCTAAATTTCCCAGCATTTGTGAACTATGTTGAACATAAATAAATGGGGCCAAAGTTGCTGTCAACAGTAGTCTTCGTCATAGTAGGTTTGTTGATGTTGTGTAGTGCGCAGCTGCTAGGTTACAGCGCGCGAGGCGACACTCCCTCACTCCGCCGCGAGCTGACCGACTGATGGTTTCACCGGAACTTCAGCCTGTGCGGCTGTCACACTTTTAAATAAGGGTTCGGTCCAACATGGCGACAGACGGATGGAAATACTGATGACAGTCCGAAAGATCGCCTCGATTTGTACGATGGTGAGTTTTTCCTCGCGTAAGTGAGTGTTGTCCCGTCCACTGCGTCTAACCTGTGTTTGGATTAGCCTGCTAACAGGCTAGCTCAACAGCTAACAGATAAACAACCGCGTCATGATATGGCAGCGCAGCCACAAAAAGTTTGCACACCTCTCTGTCCGGGTTTATAGACACAGTATAAGTTTGAAGACGTGGTTGAACGGACTTTTTGTTAGATAAATTGATATTCTGCTCAAGGGTCAAATGTATAGCCTAGCGTATTAGCAAGCGACACATAAATAATGTCCGTGTTTGATTAGCCGGGCGGTTCAACTTTATCTATCATTAGATAAAATCTGTCATGTGGATACTGTATGCATGTTTACGAGTGTTTTGTTAAGAGGAAGGGTGGACAGGGTATCAGGCGAGGTCATGCACGAGACTACAGTTCCTGCTGCTGCTTCTGTTGTTGTTTTAACATTATTTCAAGGACACAACTAAAAACTGATTTTATGAGCTCAGTGTCTGTATTGCTGAAAGGGTTTTCTTAAACTGTCACACGAGAACATTCGAAGTAGATCAGACTAGCAACGAACATACAGTTGGTTATTTGAATTTAAAATGTTATTTATTTGGGTAGGTACTGGGAGTTATAGAACAGCTTCTAGCTTGAGATTTAATTCTTATCAATCAGTGAATCCTTTCTATAGAAAGATATTTATGTGGCAACTTCCTCATTTACCAGCAAATACTGATAAACAGTTATAGAAATAGGACATATGGATTTAGATCTTGTTGATTTTGCTTAGCCACCTCAGGGTGCCAGTATGGACCAGTAAAAGAGCTATGAGGTATGTATTAAAAAAAAAAAATGCTGTTTATTAAGTGAGTAAAATGTATTGATACATCATACCTTAGGACATCAAGTCATGGCTTGACATTATATGTAATGTTAAATTTTGATCATTTTTCTTTCCAGAAACGATATTTACAGTATTTAGGTATTTAAATAATTAATTATTATGAATATTTTTGAAATAGTAACTCCAAATCGATGTTAAAATGCTAAAACACATAAAAACAATAAATCCTGTAGACAAACATACAGTTCTCAATTGTGGTTAATTAATTAAATATTTTATACTCCCAGTTTCTGTTTAAAAAATATAGAAAGAAATAGCTTTATCATAACTGCAGCAGAAACACCAGAAATATCTCCTCCTATATGGCTGGAAGTGGGTCTTTGAATACTGGACAGTGGGGTGGCTTTCGGTTCCAAAAGCTTAAGAACCTCTGACTTGGCCCTTTTATCATCTGAGAACTTATGCATTATACTTCAGATACTGATACCACTTACAGCTCTGCCTTGATGTTCTCCCCTGGTGAAACAGAGTGGGTGCACTTGCCCAGCAACTGCATCCTGTTAATGCCAAGTCAGGCATCATTCTTCACAAACAGGATGTTCCTGTTAGTCTCCAATAGGTCCAGGGTGTTCCTGGCCACTTGTATTATTGAAACCCATGAGCAAAGATAACCATTGTGGCTGTTCCCTGTAGGGCGCCAATGCCTCTGCTTTGGAGAAGGAGATTGGACCGGAACAGTTCCCTGTTAATGAACACTACTTTGGGCTGGTCAATGTAAGTTTACGTTATTGTGTTTGTCAGTGAATGTGCTATAAATAGAAGATGACTTTGCCATATCACTTTTAAATCTGAAAACACCTTTTTATGTAATGTGCTTATGTCATCACTTAATGGCAGATTTGGCAAGCATGCATAAAAGGCAGCAAAATCTAATAATAAAACCACTCCATGTATCCAACAATGGTTTGCTTTCCTTCTCAGAGGCATTTATTGCATATTTGACACATATTATATTTGCATGTATGTCCTCACATATCCGTCCTCAATCTTTGATCTGTTCTTTCTCCTATTGCAATCTGCTCGCTCAGTTTGGCAACACCTGCTACTGTAACTCAGTGCTGCAGGCCCTGTACTTTTGCCGGCCCTTCCGGGAGAAAGTGCTGGCCTATAAGATCCAGCCACGACGGAAAGAGAGCCTGCTCACCTGCCTGGCTGACCTCTTCAACAGCATTGCAACTCAGAAGAAGAAAGTGGGAGTCATTCCACCAAAGAAGTTCATCTCCAGGTTGAGGAAGGAAAATGGTGAGAAAAGATTCTGAGTCCTGCAGTTTGACTGACTGACGAGAGAGGGCTTGTTGATGTGGGCTAGTGGGAATGTTATGCAGGTGCTTAGAGATCTGTGAAATGTTGCTATACAGTTATTAATATACATGTAATAACTAATATATGTGTAAACATTTCTGATTTCTGAAGGATCATGTGACACTGATTGGAGTAATGCCTCCTGAAAATTCAGCTTTGCTTCAGATACTGCTCATGCAGCCAGCAAAGACAACACCATTTATTTTTGTTGTATAGTTTTGCTTTGACTGCAAATTAGGAACTGACATAAAATGTCATTTCTTTTACCATGGCGCAGTAGATTCAGCTGCACTGTTTAAATAGCTATGGGGAAACATTTCTATTAAATGATTAAATCATTTTTTCACTGTTCATTTCTGCTGTTTATATACAGTATTAGACTTGCAGCTACCTGATGCTATCGACACTTCTTTTTTTACCTACAGAGCTGTTTGACAACTACATGCAGCAAGATGCACACGAATTCCTCAACTACTTGCTCAACACCATTGCAGACCTGCTACAAGAGGAAAAGAGCCAGGAGAGACAGCAGAATGGAAAGGTAGTACAGAATGGTGGAAGTGTAAGTGGAGGAGGAGGTGGAAGCGGTAGCAGCACAGGAGAGGCTGAAACGGAGGAAAAGACCCAGCAGACATGGGTGCACGAGATCTTCCAAGGCACACTGACCAATGAGACGCGTTGCCTGAACTGTGAAGCGGTGAGTCAGAGGAGGTGGAGTGAGTCATAAGTGCCCTAAAGGGATCTTGTTTTTATTAATGAGATATGGGATGAGTGAGTTTTCGGGAGTATGCTTTTGTCACTTTGGCTTGGACTAATCAGCATCTGGGGGATTGTTATGGATGTGATGGGAGGACAGTTTTCAACAGTGTGTCACGGCCCAAAGAAGTCTGTTAAATGTTTGGATTGTGGAATATGTTAACTGTTATTGCTGATCTGAGATGTAGGGGTGTGAGGTGATTACTGATGAGGATTTTTCAAGTATTTAAAAAATGCCATTGTGATCTAAAATGTGATTTATTATTATAAGGCTGTTCTTTTTTTTTTTTTTTTATAAAAAAAAATTATGAAAAGCTTTAGGTTTGCTATGCTTGTTTTTAAGCCTGCACAATAAGGCCCCAAATTTTATATATATATGTTAATGTTTATTAAATTATTATATGTAGTAGAATAAAATTAAATAAATTACTAGAGGCAAACAAAATTTAAAAGCAAATATGAAATATTACTATTTTGTAACATTTGACCTTTTTATTTTTTACATGACGTATTTATGAAAAATTATTTAATAGTCATTTTATTTTACATTATAACTGTAAAATATTTACAGATGTCTTTTAATTGGTGGAAAACCTTAGGAAACTATTCAGGCTTCTCTTTTGTTGCATTTCCAAATGTACTTTATTTGATGATTTTGAAGGCTGTCCATGAGTGCCCTCTGTTTTGCCATTACACACCTTTGATGTACTGATTTGAGATGATGTGTTTTCTGCGGCATGCTCCTTCTCTACAGTTTGATATTACAGCATTGAAGTGTGGACACAGAGTAGAAAAACAAGGGCTTATGATTGCATTTAGGACATGTCCTAGCTGTGTTTGATAATATGCAGCCTTAGGATTTCCCATCATACAATCTATCCTCTTTCTCCCCAGGTGAGCAGTAAAGATGAAGACTTCCTAGACCTTTCAGTGGATGTGGAGCAGAATACCTCCATCACACACTGTCTTAGGTAAAGCCACAAACGTAACTGCAACAAATGTCCCTTTGATGCAAATTCTTTGTTTATTGGAAAGCTAGCGTGTTTTCTCTGCACTAACAGGGGCTTCAGCAACACAGAGACCTTATGTAGTGAATACAAGTACTACTGTGAGCAATGCAGAAGTAAACAGGAGGCTCAGAAAAGGTATGTAGTTCCAACAGACTGGCATGGCTGAAATTACTCTTGTTCCGGGCGTGCATTTGCTGTGATATTCATATCAACCAATGTAAGCCTGATGCTATGGACAGCCCCATCTATGTAGCATTTCCTTCCTTATTTGAATGAATCTTGGTGTTCTACTCAATGCATTAGTGTGTTGGTTCTGTGCACAGAAGAGACAGATTTTAATCCTGGAGCATTTAACAATTACAGTTGGCTAATAACGTGCAATAACGTGTCTGAGAATAGAGAAGGAATAGAGATGGAATTTGAAGTTAAAATTGATCCTGTCTCTTTTCTTACTTGCAGGATGCGGGTGAAGAAATTACCCATGATCCTTGCCCTGCATCTAAAGCGCTTTAAGTACATGGACCAGATACATCGCTTTACCAAGCTCTCTTATCGTGTAGTCTTCCCTCTGGAGCTGAGGCTCTTTAACACCTCTGGTGATGCTACCAACCCTGATCGATTGTACGACCTGGTGGCTGTAGTGGTGCACTGTGGGAGGTAGGTTTCTGGTGTGGCAGTCAAGTCATAGGAATATTTCACCCAAAAACTCCTCTTCAGGCCATCCAAGAGGTAGATGAGTTTGTTTCTTCATGGGAACAGATTTGGTGAAATTTAGCATTACATCACTTGCTCCCCAATGGATCCTCTGCAGTGAATGGGTGCCGTCAGAATGAGAGTTCAAACAGCTGAAAAAAGCATCACAATAATCCACAGTAATCCACATGACTCTATAAAGTGAAAAGCTGTATGTTTGTAAAAAAATTAATCCATCATTCAGGTTTTTCTTTTAGAGCCCGACCAATAAAGGTTTTTTGGTGGGTCGACGCTGATACCGATATTAGGGAGTAAAAAAAGACTGATACTGATATAACGGCCAATATTCTTTATGTGTAGTCTATATTATAGTACATTATAGTCAAAGGTTTTAACTGGTATTGTGTATATAGTATAAAGTGTATAGCCTACATAAACAGAATATATATACACATAAACAAATTTTTGCAATGATAACTCCGATGTGGTTTTCAGACACTTATAATGGTGTGACAAACATAGGCCTTTATAGTGGAGGCATTGAGAATCTCCAACTGGATGACAATATAGCATTAAATCACTATTCAACACACTCAAGCCACCACCACATTGCTGTCTATTGGACTGCAGAAAGATACTAACTTTGTTACAAACTATGCAGACACTGTGTCTGCGCCGCAACAGGACACAACAAAGCAACCATTGAAAATCATTTGAACTTTGTGTCAGCACGTCATAAATAAAATGAGGCATCAGTTTACTGCATCCAGTGTAGTCAACATCACTGATTATAATGGGTTGTGTTCTACTATTGTATTTTGTCGCACCATGCCATGTGATGTGACCGATGTGATAAGCATGAGTTCTGGGCCACGGTGTGGCCGTAAAAACAGCAGCATTGACTGAGTGGCCTCGATCAGCTCCGATGGCAGTAACACAGGCTTTAATTCACCAAAGACGCATGCCGTGATGCGCAGATCAGCGCTAGTCTCTAACGTCACAATCTGCTGTTGAAAATGAACCATCCACTCATCATATCATCATGCAAAACTAAGAATTAGAATCATTGTAATGTGAAGTTAAATAAAGGTGCTGGTGGGTGGGGAACGGATAATTTAAAGCAGCGAACTCGGATTAAGTTTGAGCTCATCCGCGTATCTCTGGACTACACTGGCCTGGGTCTCCAGTAGCAAACAATGGAGTGCATTCTGGTGGACAAACCAATTATACCATTCAGAAGGATTTAGTCCGTCTACAGAGCCCCGCACATGACATGCAGGAAAAAAGTTGGCTAAATCGTGTGCACAATTTACTATATCGTATCCTCTATTTATAAATTGTCCGCACGATTTACTAATTTGTTCCCTCGATTTGCTAAATTGTGTACACGATTTATAAATTGAGAGAACGAATTAGTAAATTGTGCGGACGATTTAGCAAATCAAGGAAACGAAATGGTAATCGTGTGCACATTTTAATACATCCAGAGAACAAATTAGGAAATTGTGCGCATGTTTTAGTGCATAGAGGGAACGAATTAGTAAATAGAGCTGTGAATGAATAGAGTGTACTGAAGCCGGAGTCAGCGCATCAAGAGACACCACACTCAGACGTCTTTAGCAAAAGGACTACAGCTGTCACATTCCTAGAACCAAGCCACTCCTGAACCAGAAAAAAATGTCAGAAGCATTTTACCTGGGGTAAGGAGAAAAAGAACTGGACTGTTGCTCAGTGGTCCAAAGTCCTCTTTTCAGATGAAAGTAAATTTAACATTTCATTTGGAAATTAAGGTCTGGAGTCTGGAAGAAGACTGGAGAGACACAGAATCCAAAGTCCAGTGTGAAGTTTCTGAAGTCAGTGATGATTTGGGTTGCCGTGATGTCTGCTGGTGTTGGATCAAGTCCAAAGTCAATGCAGCCATCTACCAGGAGATTTTTGAGCACTTTATGCTTCCATCTGCTGACAAGCTTTATGGAGATGCTGATTTCATTTTTCAGCAGGACTTCAGCACCTGCCCACAGTGCCAAAACCACTTCCAAGTGGTTTAATGACCATGATATTCTTGTGCCTGATAGGCTAGCCAACTCACCTGACCTGAACCTCACAGAGAATCCATGGGGTATTGTGAAGAGGAAGATAAGTAACATCTGAAAACAATACAGAGGAGCCGCTATCAAAGCAACCTGGGCTTCAATATCGCTTCAGCAGTGCCACAGGCTGATCTCCCTCATACCACACCACTCTAAAGCAGTAATTTGTGCAAAATGAGTCCCAACCAAGTATTGAGTTCGTAATTAAGCCTGCTTTGGAGATCTTGAACATTTCTGTTTTGTAATTTTATTATTATTATTATTGATCTTTGAGAAAATATTTTAATTTCTTGAGATTTCTTTTTATATGCATAGCAATATTAAATATTTTAATAAATTACTGAAAAAAAAAAAAGAGACTTTTAAACCATTTAACTTATTGTATTAAACGGTTGAAACTCTTAACTGTTAACTGGTTAAAATGAGCATCCCTAGTTTTATCAAACCATTGCTTCTGGTCAAAATACCAGTCCATAATCCATAATAACACGTTCAGGGCCCTATTTTAACGGTCTGAAACGCAAGTGTCAAAGCGCGAAGCGCAAGTAACTTTGTGGGCGGGTCTCGGCGCTGTTGCTATTTTCCCGGCGGGATAAATGGCTCTTGCGCCCGGCGCAAATCTAAAATGGGTTGGTCTGAAGTAGCTTCATTATTCATAGGTGTGGTTTGGGCGTAATGTGAAATAAACCAATCAGAGCGTCATCCAACATTCCCTTTAAAAGCAGGTGCGCAAGTTCCATTATGGATTGCTATTATTATGGCGTATTTACCAGGCGCACGCCAGGAGCGGTTCACAGCCGAGGAGACTGATGTTCTTGTAAGAGCAGTGAAAGACTGAGAAGTTGTGTTGTATGGGGATGGGAGAAACCCACCCAAAATACACCACAATGATTTCCATCATCTCATGTGTTAATATTTTTTTTAGTGTAACAATTTATGATTTGCAAAAATAACTGTTGCATCTGTGTAGATTACATGGGCAAAGTGTATGCGCGTTGTGCACGCTATACATTATGGTCAAGCATGCGCCCTTAAAATAGCATAATGAACAACGCGCAACGCGCCACTGACTTTAGACTAGGTTTTTTCTGGTC